>NW_018364530.1:4247-7383 GCF_002078875.1 Numida meleagris | reverse complement strand
GAGCCCCTGCAGCCCGCAGGCACCTGCCTGCTGCAGGCCCCCGGCCGCCCCGGCCCCCCGCCAGCTGTTTTTCAGGTGCCTGCACACCAGGGCCAGGTGCTCCCTGTGCCCTGCACCCTGCCTGGCAGCTGGGACCTGCTGCTGGAGCCAGGTGAACATGCCGTGGTGCTCAGGGAGGATCAGGGGCACCCAGCGCCCACCATCAGATGCCCCCGGACAGAAACTGCTCCACTCACCCGCAGCACCACGACTCTGGAACCTGATGGTGAGTTTGGAGGCTGCACAGCTGCTGGGTGGGTTTCCGCACGAGGTGGGTAGGGGAAAGCTGGCATTGCCCCTCTGCGGATTTTCTTGCTTTTCCCAGCCGTGATGAAAAGCTCAGATGTGCCAGACAACACTGTGGACATGGAGGCTCTGCTCACCTGGAGCAATGGTGAGTTTGGGGCTGCAGAGCTCACGGGTGAGTGTCTGCACACAGTGGGTGTTGGAAGGCTAGCATCACCATTGTGGGGAATGTTCTTGTCACCATTGTGGGGAATGTTCTTGCTTTTTCAGATGTGGCAAGTGCTCTTGAGGTTCCCCAGGAGAACCCCAGCAGCCCTGCTTCCCCTTGTTTCATCGCTGAGCTCCCTGACAACCCCAGCGACAGCAGAGAGCTCAGCACGGAGGGACCGGCTGCCTCCAGGACCCGCACTGACCCCTTCTGGGGGCTTCCACCGTCCCCTGGGCTCCTGCCTGAGATGCAGCATGGGTTGGCGCCGCTGCCCCTCGTCGTGCCACCAGCAAATCCCCGGCCGGCCCCCCTGGTTGTCACCAAACCTCCCTCACCCCTCACAGCACAGCCCATGGAGGAGGTGCAGAAAAGGCGGCCCCAGGGGGTTCAGACCCACCCACCAGTGTCACCGGGCTCTGTCCCCTGCCGGGGGGCAGAGAAGAAATGCAAGGGCAGCGCCAGGCGGGCCAAGCACCCTGCGCCTGCCAGCACCCCCCAGAAAGGGAAGACCTCCAGCCATAAGCAGCCCACCAGCGGAGCACCAGACAGGAAAAGAAAGCTGCCACTACACAAGGAGAGAAAAGGCTGCAAACACCCACATCAAGCAAAGGTGGCTGGGGTCAGCGCAGGAGCCAGCAGCACAGGACAAGCGGGCAACTCCAGCGAGCTGCGCAGACACTTGCTGGAATCCATCCAGGCCCTACACCCGCTGGGGCAGAGGGTGACTGCGGTGGGGCCGGTACGCCAGCCACCCTCTGAGCAGCCCCAACCCACACCCANGGCTTACAGGCCAGGCTCAGCGCAACCCGGAGGGCTGCTCAGCCAGTATAAGAGGCCAGGCTCAGCGCAACCCGGAGGGCTGCTCAGCAAGGCTAACAGGCCAGGCTCAGCGCAACCCGGAGGGCTTTTCAGCAAGGCTAAGAGGCCCGGCTCAGCGCAACCCGGAGAGTTGCTCAGCTAGGCTAACAGGCCAGGCTCAGTGCAACCCGGAGGGCTGCTCTGGCAGGCTTAGAGGCCAGGCTCAGCGCAACCCGGAGGGCTGCTCAGCCAGGCTAAGAGGCCGGGCTCAGCGCAATCCGGAGTGCAGGTAACCGTCATGAAGTTGCAGAGTGGCCTGCTCATTTCCCACCTATAACTTTTCGCCTGTCCTCTGCTTAAATATTATGCAATTTCTACAGTCTACACAGGTCTGCAATTCATATTCCTCTGTCCTACATCACACACACCCTTTCACACAGTCCTACCTAAATGAAGGTACCCAAACAACAGTTCACCAAATATTCTTTCCCACAGAGGCTTGGTCAGAGAAACCAACTACCAATAGAAGTCTCATCCTGTTCCCTAACGTCCACCATCAATCTCTCAAATACACTGCTTTTACAGCCAAACCAGACTCATCTTTCAATTGCAATGCAGTTACAGTTTTACCACACCACAGAAGAGCACAACCCCAAGAACAGATCCAGCCCCTGCGCCAGCCAGCCCTTAAATGAGGTTTGGAAGGGGTGGAACCAGACTCCACCTTTTGTCATAGAGGTGAACTGCTTCCACCTGTGCTCCACAGCAGAACAAGTTTCAAGGAAGGTTAAAGCCTATGAAATAAAAAAGACTACTTGCATGCTTCTTTCACTTTTGCGTTAGCTGACTGCAGTCCCTACCAGGTGGACCTACAGTGTCTTGCAAATGACACCAGGGAAGCAGGCACAGACAGAAGGCACAGCACAGCACCCTACAACCTCCAGGTGATTGACAGCTGCCAAGGAGGCCTTCGGGCTCTGCAGGTCTGAGTGTGGAGCATTACACACAGGAACAGCTGGAAATAAAGATGATGGCGGAGGGGCAGAGCTAACCATCAGAAAGAGGCACAGTGGCTCAGCTCGTTTCCCACCATAACAGAGGAGAAAAGAGCCAGGAGGAAAATGCAGACACATTCTGCCCCTGTCAGAGGGGAGGAACGAGCCGTGATTCCACAGACAAATTCCTCTTGCAGCCACACGCCCCCCAGGATGGAGCATTCCCAGCTGCATGATGGGAAAACCAGTTCTTGCCTGACTGTATCCGTAAAGCAGAAACTAAGACAAGCCATCTCTTCCTCCTGAAACTATGTAAGCAGCCAGTTAAGGAAAGATGCGGCACCTCTAATTCTTTCCTTACTTTGGAGACAACATGTAAAAGCACAGCACTCACCCACAGCTAGCAAAGCATCTGCCAGGTCTCCAGACATCTGAGATTGAATGCTGTCTGTTCCGTCCTCATTAGAAATGCCCCAAGATACATCACAAGCTAGGAGAAAAAGACCACGATAGAAAGTTAGTGATATTCTTCGAGGCACAAAGGACCATTTCACAACAACAAGCTCGGCACATGCTGCATGGATACTGTCTCATTCCTGCAGCATTCTCGTCTAAATCAGGGCTGTCCCACAGAAATCACTCATCTTCATTGTTACCTGTCTAATTGGCCTACCATGGCTGCTACCGTTTTCAAGCCCTGGTAATTAATGCTTGGAGTTTATCCAGCCCATGGCTAAGAACGTCAACATGTTTTGGGGTGGCGACAGCTGAAATTCACTTGGATGGGATATCCTTACTGGGAGGGGAAAGCATCCCCGGGCTGAGAACTCACTGCGGGGATAGCAAATCC
>NW_018364530.1:0-1682 GCF_002078875.1 Numida meleagris | reverse complement strand
AATCTGGGGTGGGAAATTGTTTTGGGGTGGGATACGGTTGGGTTGGGAATTTGGGGTGGGAAATTCTTTCAGGGTGGGATCTTGTTGGGGTGGGAATCTTGGGTGGGAAGTGGCTTTCGGGTGGGCTTCTGTCGGGGTGGGAATTTTCTGGAATCTTGCATGGAAATGTTGGGGGTGGGATACTTTTAAGGTGGGAATTTTGGGTGGGAATCTCTTGCCAGCAACTTCCTACCCCTACAGTGTCGCACTGCATCTGAATTTGGTGGGGAGGGAAACTGGGGCTGGAGAACTGTTGGAGAGGGAAACTAGGAGGGGGGGAAATTGAAGTGGGATTTTGGCGGGGTGGGTAATTATTGGGTGGGAATTGTGGGAGGGAAATTCAGGGGTGGGATAGTGGGGGGAGGAGGAATTTGAGGGAGGTGGGAAATTCTGGGTGGGATTTTCGGGATCAGACATGAGTGTTAGGATGGGGGATATTAGGTTGGGAATATTAGCATACAAAACAATGAGTAAGAGAAATGACAAGTGATTAAACGCTTTGTGTTCCCTTTGCTACACCTCTGCCTGCAGTCATTTGTGCAGTGTCACAGCCCCCCAGCTCCCCATGCCCACCTCCAGGGCAGGATGGGGCAACACACATGGCAGCATCCCTCAGCTGCCACCACCAGCCCCAGCTCTCCCCTCCAAAATGTTTTGTGCTCACTTTGCTGTGCCTCCGCCTGCAATCCTTTGTGCAGCGGGATGCAGAGGGCGTTGAAGACAGCTCGCCTGCGCTGCCTGTGCCGGTACTGTGAATTGCTGTGGGGGTGGGCACCAGGCAGGGCACGGGAGGATGGAGGGGGAATCGCCTCAGGTCACTGTGGCCAGAAGGGACTCCAGGAGTGGCAGCATGGGCAGTTCCCATGGAGGGGGGAAGCAGGGGCAGCTGGGCCAGCTGGGCAGATATACAGATACACCTATAGATACCTCACATTCTGCCTCCACGTTCTTGGGTCCTGAGAGTTTGCTCTTCAGACACGGACTCAGCCAAGCCTGTACGTTCAGAGCAGGATTTTCCAGTCCATGGCACCTCCATCCCAGGATGTGCTCCATCACGTACTTCTAGGACACGCACGTCTGGTGCTGCACAAAGGCCCCTGAAACTCAAGGCAGCCTGCCTGGCTTGGACTGCTCCCACGCGCCCCAGCACTGCCTCTAAAATCTCACGGAACACAGACAGATCTCTCAGACTCTGCCTGCAACCCAACAGCACAGACTGCGTCCCCTGTCTCGCTTTATGCTGCCCTGTCAGAGGACAAAGAGCTGAGGGCACGGGCAGTGACAGGAGACACACAGAGCCTTCACACCATGGCGCGCTGCCTGCCTTTCATCAGCCACTCCCAGACCTTGCAGGAAGACATCCCCTTGCCTGGACACAGGCCAGCCCAAATTAAACTCTTTCTCCTCACTTTTCTCCTAACAGCCTAACTACATCAAGGACACCTTATCGAGACTAATTGATCTAATCTAAGCTCCAGCCCTTAAGCCTTTTGCCAGAACCAGAAGGAGACATTCCGCAGGGAAGCTACTCACTCCAGTGTCGCAGCTGTGTATTATTTGTGGGATGACCTAGAGCCTCCTTCCCCAGAGCTGCAGCCTAGAAATGGCTCACATGCTTGCAGAGCTGCAGCACTTGCTCCCAC
>NW_018364529.1:7014-7929 GCF_002078875.1 Numida meleagris | reverse complement strand
GTCACCATTCTATATTGTGATATCACCATTCCCCACTGTGACGACACCACTGTATGTTGTGACGTCACCATTCCCCATTGTGATGTCACCATTCTATATTTTGACGTCATCATTACCCATTGTGATGTCACCATTTGTCATTGTGATGTCACCTTTCCCCATTGTGATGTCACCCTTCTATATTGTGACGTCACCATTCTATATTGTGACGTCACCATTCCGCATTGTGATGTTACAATTCTATATTGTGACTTCACCATTCTATATTGTGATGACACCAATCCCCATTGTGACGTCAGCATTCCATACTGTGACGTCAGCATTCTCTATTGTGACGTCAACATTCCATATTGCGTCGTCACCAATCTATATTGTGACGCCATCATTCCCCATTGTGATGTCACCATTCCACATTGTGACTTCACCATCCCCCATTGTGATGTCCCCATTCTATATTGTAACGTCACCATTCCCTACGGTGACGTCACAACTATATATTGTGACGTCACCAATCCCAATTGTGACGTCACCCTTCTATATTGTGACGTCACCATTCCACATTGTGACGTAAACATCCCCCATTGTGTTGTCACCATTCCCCACTGTGACGTCACCATTCCCCATTGTGACGTCACCATTCAATATTTTTATGTCACCATTCCCCATTGTTACATCACTATTCCATTCAGTGATGTCACCGTTCCGCATTGTGATGTCACCATTTTATATTGTGACTTCACCATTTTATATTGTGATGTTCCCAATCTAGATTGTGATGTCACTATTCCACATTGTGACGTCACCATTCCCCATTCTGATGTCACCATTCCGCATTGTGACGTCACCATTCTATACAGTGACGTCACCGTTCCCCATTGTGATGTCACCATTTCCCATTGTGACTTCAACATTCTA
>NW_018364529.1:0-1128 GCF_002078875.1 Numida meleagris | reverse complement strand
TATTGTGACGTCACCATTCCCCATTGTGATGTCACCAATCAATACTCTGACATCACCATTCCATATTGTGATGTCACCATTCCCCATTCTGATGTCACCATTCCACACTGTGACACCGCCGTTCGCCATTGTGATGTCACCATACCAAATTGTGACGTCACCGTTCTATATTGTGACGTCACCATTCCATATTGAGTCGTCACCATTCTATATTGTGACGTCATCATTCCCCATTGTGACGTCACCATTCCATACTGTGACGTCACCATTCCCCATTTTGATGTCACCATTCCCCATTGTGATGTCAGTATTCTATTCTGTGTCGTCACCATTCTGTATTGTGACGTCACCGTTGAATATTGTGACGTCACCGTTGAATATTGTGATGTCACCATTCTATATTGTGACGTCACCATTCCCCATTGTGATGTCACCATTCCCCATTGTGATGTCACCATTCAATATTGTTATGCCACCATTCCCCATTGTGATGTTTCCATTGTATATTGTGACATCACCATTCCCCATTGTGATGTCACCATACCCCATTGTGAAGTCATCATTACCCATTGTGATGTCACCATTCCCCATTGTGATTTTACCATTCCCCATTGTGATGTCACCCTTCTATATTGTGACGTCACCATTCCTTATTGTGATGTCAGCATTCCCAATTGTGACGTCACCATTCTATATCGTGACGTCAACATTCCCCATTGTGATTATACCATTCCCCATTGTGATGTCAATATTCAATATTCTTATGTCACCGTTCCCCATTGTGACATCAACTTTCTATATTGTGGTGTCCCCATTCTATATTGTGATATCACCATTCCCCATTGTGACGTCACCATTCTATATTGTGACATCACCATTCCCCATTGTGACGTCACCAATCTATATTGTGATGTCAGCATTCTATACTGTGATGTCAACATTCCCCATTGTGATTTCAGCATTCTATATTGTGACGTCACCATTCCACATTGTGACGTAAACATCCCTCATTCTGATGTCACCATTCCCCACTGTGACGTCACCATTCCCCATTGTGACGTCACCATTCAATATTTTTATGTCACCATTCCCCATTGTTACATCACTATTCCATTCAGTGATGTCACC
>NW_018364528.1:2865-4078 GCF_002078875.1 Numida meleagris | reverse complement strand
CTCGTGTCACCTCCCGTCACCTCCCGTCACCTCCTGTCACCTCCTGTCACCTCCCGTCACCTCCTGTCACCTCCTGTCACCTCCTGTCACCTCATGTCACCTCCCGTCACCTCCTGTCACCTCCTGTCACCCCGTGTCACCCTGTGTCACCTCGTGTCACCCCTTGTCACCTCCTGTCACCCCGTGTCACCTCATGTCACCCCCTGTCACCTTGTGTCACCTCATGTCACCCCGTGTCACCTTGTGTCATCTCGTGTCAACCCATGTCACCCCATGTCACCTCCTGTCACCCCCTGTCACTCCCTGTCACCTCATGTCACCCCGTGTCACCCTGTGTCACTTCATGTCACCTCGTGTCACCTCATGTCACCTTGTGTCACCTTGTGTCCCCCCATGTCATCTCATGTCACCCCGTGTCACCTTGTGTCACCTCCTGTCACCTCCTGTCACCTCGTATCACCTCATGGTGTCACCCTGTGTCACCTCGTGTCACCTCATGTCACCTCATGTCACCTCGTGTCACCTCGTGTCACCTCATGTCACCCCGTGTCACCTTGTGTCATCTCGTGTCAACCCATGTCACCCCATGTCACCCCATGTCACCTCCTGTCACCTCGTGTCACCTCATGTCACCCTGTGTCACCTCATGTCACCCTATGTCACCCCGTGTCCTCCCAATGTCATCTCGTGTCACCTTGTGTCACCCCATGTCACCTCGTGTCACCTCCTGTCACCCCCTGTCACTCCCTGTCACCCCGTGTCACCCTGTGTCATCTCGTGTCACCCCTTCTCACCTTGTGTCACCTCATGTCACCCCTTGTCACCTCATGTCACCTCCTGTCATCACCTCGCGTCACCCCGTGTCACCCCATGTCACCCCCTGCCACTCCATGTCGCCCCGTGTCACCTCATGTCACCCTATGTCACCCCGTGTCACCTCGTGTCACTTCGTGTCACCTCGTGTCACCCCATGTCATCCATGTCACCTCGTGTCATCCCATGTCATCCATGTCACCTCGTGTCACCCCGTGTCATCCCATGTCACCTCGTGTCACCTCGTGTCACCTTGTGTCACCCCATGTCACCCCATGTCCCCATGTATGTCAGCCCCATGTCACCCCATTGTCCCCTCTGTTCCTGTTGTCCCTGTTGTCCCCATGTCCCCATGTCCCCGTGTCCCCATGTCCCCATGTCCCCATGTCCCCATGTCCCC
>NW_018364528.1:0-1795 GCF_002078875.1 Numida meleagris | reverse complement strand
GGTGACACTGGGGACACAGGGACATGGGGACATGGGGACACAGAGACATGGGGACACGGGGACATGGGGACGTTGGGGACTTTGGGGACATGGGGACATGGGGACACAGAGACATGGGGACACGGGGACATGGGGACGTTGGGGACATGGGGACACGGGGACATGGGGACACTGGGGACATTGGGGACATGGAGGACACAGGGACACTGGGGACTTTGGGGACACAGGGACATGGGGACATGGGGACATTGGGATGTGGGGACATGGGGACATGGGGACATTGGGGACATGGGGACCCAGGGACATGGGGCCACAGGGACATGGGGACAGGGGGACAGGGGGACACAGTGACATGGGGACAGGGGGACAAGGGGACATGGGGACATGGGGACAAGGGGGACATGGTGACATGGGGACACGGGGACATGGTGACATGGGGACATGGGGACATAGGCACATGGGGACATGGGGACGCAGTGACATGGGGACATGGGGACATGGGGGGACTGGGTTATGGGGATATGGGGACCTGGGGACACTGGGACACGGGGACACTGGGGACATGGGGCCACAGGGACATGGGGACAGGGGGACAAGGGGACATGGGGACATGGGGACACTGGGGACACGGGGACAGGGGGACATGGGGACATTGGGGACATGGAGGACACAGGGACACTGGGGACATTGGGATGTGGGGACATGGGGACATTGGGATGTGGGGACATGGGGACATGGGGACACTGGGGACATGGGGCCACAGGGACATGGGGACAGGGGGACAAGGGGACATGGGGATAATGGGGACATTGGGACATGGGGACGCAGTGACATGGGGACATGGGGACACTGGGGACATTGGTGACATGGGGACAAGGGGACATGGGCACATGGGGACATGGGGACATGGGGACGCAGTGACATGGGGACAGGGGGACACGGGGACAGGGGGACATGGGGACAGGGGGACACGGGGACATTGGGATGTGTGGATAGAGGGACATGGGGACACTGGGTTGTGGGGATATGGGGACACTGGGGACACTGGGACACGGGGACACGGGGACATTGGGGACACGGTGACATTGGGGACACGGTGACATTGGTGACATGGTGACATTGGGGACATTGGGGACATTGGGGACATGGGGACATGGGGGGACTGGGTTGTGGGGATATGGGGACCTGGGGACACTGGGCCACGGGGACACGGTGACACTGGGGACACGGGGACATGGGGACATGGGGACACGGGGACATGGGGCCACAGGGACATGGGGACAGGGGGACAAGGGGACAGGGAGACATGGGGACACTGGGGACATGGGGACATGGGGACACAGAGACATGGGGACACGGGGACATGGGGACATGGGGACAATGGGGACATGGGGACATGGGGACACGGGGACATGGGCACATGGGGACATGGGGACATGGGGACACAGGGACATGGGGACAGGGGGACAAGGGGACATGGGGACATGGGGACACGGGGACATGGGCACATGGGGACATGGGGACGCAGTGACATGGGGACATGGGGACATGGGGGGACATGGGGTTATGGGGATATGGGGACCTGGGGACACTGGGACACGGGGACACTGGGGACATTGGGGACACGGGGACATGGGGGCATGGTGACATTGGGGACACGGTGACATTGGTGACGCGGCGCTGTCCCCGCAGTGTCGGGGGCCATGGTGTCGGTGTGGCGGGAGCGGGGCTCGACGCGCAGCGCCCTGCACCAGCTGCTGAGCGCCCTATGGGAACGGAACAGTGAGCGCGGGGC
>NW_018364527.1:3663-5110 GCF_002078875.1 Numida meleagris | reverse complement strand
AATGCAAATGTGAGCAATGGGGGAAATGCAAACCCAGCTGCAAATGCAAAACCTCAATTGCAAATGCAAAACCCCAATTGCAAATGTGAGCAATGGGGCAAATGCAAAACCTCACTGCAAATGCAGAACCCCCAAATGCAAATGTGAGCAATGGGGCAAATGCAAAGCCCCGCTGCGAATGCAAAACCCCAACTGCAAATGCGAGCAATGAGGATGTGCAAGGCACGTTGCAAATGCAAAACCTCCAAGTGCAAATGTGAGCAACGGGGCAAATGCAAAACCTCCAACTGCAAATGTGAGCAACGGGGCAAATGCAAACCCAGCTGCAAAAGCAAAACCCCCAAATGCAAATGCAAAGCCCGGTGCGGTGCCGAAAGCAAAAGGCAGCGCCCAAGGAGCGGTGCAAAAAGCAAAATGTCGACGGGAAAAGCAAAATGCCGGCGCAGAATGCAAACTCCAAACCCCGCTGCAAAGGTGAGGCCACGAATGCGAAACCCCCGGGGCACATTTGGGACCCGAATGCAAATGTGGAACCCCCGCTGCAAACGTGAGGCCCCAAATGCGAAGCCCCAGTCGCAAATGTGAAGCCCCTAAATGCAAATGTGAGGTCCCGCTGCAAATTGCAAACCCCCAAGTGCAGAACCCCCATTGCAAATGTGGGGACCCGTTGCAAAATGCAAACCCCCAAGTGCAGCACCCCCGTTGCAAAAGCAAACCCCCCCGTTGCAAATGCAAAACCCCCGTTGCAAATGCAAAACCTCGACTGCAAATGGAAAACCCCACTGCAAACGTGAGGGCCAGCTGCAAAATGCAAATCCCCAAATGCAAGACCCTGATTGCAAACGTGAGCCCCCCCAAGTGCAGATGCAAAACCCCATTGCAAAGGCAGAAGCCCATTGCACATGCAAAACCCTGCTGCAAAAGCAAAACCCCAACTGCAGATGCAGAACCCTGCTGCAAATGTGAGGTCCCGCTGCAAAATGCAAACCCTGAAATGCAAAACCCCAATTGCAAATGGAGATCCTCACTGCAAACTCAAAGCCCCAGTTGCAAATGCAAAGTCCCTAAATGCAAATGTGAAGTCCCGCTGCAAATTGCAAACCCCCAAGTGCAGAACCCCCATTGCAAATGTGGGGACCCATTGCAAAATGCAAACCCCCAAGTGCAGCACCCCCGTTGCAAAGGCAAAACCCCCCGTTGCAAATGCAAAACCTCAACTGCAAACGCAGAACCCCATTGCAAACGTGAGGTCCCCTTGCAAAATGCAAACCTTCAAATGCAAAACCCCAAATGCAAAACTGAGATCGCAACTGCAAACCCCAACTGCAAATGCAAAGCCCTTACTGCAAGTGTGAGAGCCCGTTGCAAAATGCGAACCCCCAAGTGCAAAACCCCCATTGCAAATGTGGGGACCCATGGCCAAATGCAAAGTCCCAAATGCAAAACC
>NW_018364527.1:0-1338 GCF_002078875.1 Numida meleagris | reverse complement strand
AAATGCAAAACCCCCAAATGCAACTGCAACACCCCAAAAGCAAAACCCCCCCAAGCAAAACCCCCCAGTGCAAAACCCAAATGCAAATGCAAAACCCCGCTGCGAATGCAAAACCCAAATGCAAACCCCTCAATGCAAAACCCCGAATGCAAAAACCCTGAATGCAAAACCCCAAATGCAAAACCCCGCCGCAAATGCAAAACCCCGCTTGCAAAATGCAAAACCCCGAATGCAAAACCCCGCTGCAAATGCAAAGCCCCGAGTGCAAAGCAAAACCCCACTGCAGAGATGCGACCCCCAAGTGCAAAACCCCATTGCAAACCCAGGACCCCCAAGTGCCAAACCCCATTGCAAACCCCACTGCAAACCCGGGACCCCCAAGTGCAAAAACCCCATTGCAAAGCCCGAACCCCACTGCAAACCCAGGACCCCCAAGTGCAAAACCCCACTGCAAACCCAAACCCCACTGCAAACCCGGGACCCCCAAGTGCAGAACCCCACTGCAAACCCCAAACCCCATTGCAAATCTGGGACCCCCAAGTGCCAAACCCAACTGCAAACCTGGGACCCCCAAGTGCAAAACCCCACTGCAAACCCGGGACCCCCAAGTGCAAAACCCCATTGCAAACAGGGGACCCCCAAGTGCAAAACCCCACTGCAAAGCCCAAACCCCATTGCAAACCCGGGACCCCCAAGTGCAAAACCCCATTGAAAACCTGGGACCCCCAAGTGCAGAACCCCACTGCAAACCCGGGACCCCCAAGTGCAAAACCCCATTGCAAACACGGGACCCCCAAGTGCCAAACCCCACTGCAAACCTGGGACCCCCAAGTGCAGAACCCCACTGCAAACACGGGACCCCACTGCAAACTCGGGACCCCCAAGTGCAAAACCCCACTGCAAACACGGGACCCCCAAGTGCAAAACCCCATTGCAAACACGGGACCCCCAAGTGCAAAACCCCACTGCAAACCTGGGACCCCCAAGTGCAGAACCCCACTGCAAACCCAGGACCCCCAAGTGCAAAACCCCACTGCAAACCCGGGACCCCCAAGTGCCAAACCCCACTGCAAACCTGGGACCCCCAAGTGCAAAACCCCATTGCAAACACGGGACCCCCAAGTGCAAAACCCCATTGCAAACCCGGGACCCCCAAGTGCAGAACCCCACTGCAAACCCAGGACCTCCAAGTGCAAAACCCCACTGCAAACCGCATTGCAAACCCCAAACCCCATTGCAAACCCGGGACCCCCAAGTGCAAAACCCCACTGCAAACCCAAACCCCATTGCAAACCCGGGACCCCCAAGTGCAAAACCCCACTGCAAACCCAAACCCCA
>NW_018364526.1:4688-7339 GCF_002078875.1 Numida meleagris | reverse complement strand
GGGGTGGGGGGGAGGGGGGGGTCTGGATGAGGTGGTCCTGGAAGGGAGAAGGGTGGAGTGGTGCAGCTGTGGTGCTCTGGGGGGGTGTGATAGGGGGCAGGGCCCCAGCTTTGTGGGGGTGGTGGGAGGTGTGGGGGTCCCGGCGGTGGTGCTTGGGGAAGGAGGGGTGTGGGTCCCTGGCTGTGGTGCCCCTGGGGGTGCTCACCCCCCTGTGCCTCTCTCCCCTCCCCAGGACCCCACGATGGCTCCGCGCTGCCCGGCCTGTACCCGATGGATCCCCAGCACCAGGACCTGGTCCGGTCATTGCCCCCCCCAACACCACGACCCCAATAAACCTGAGCAGTGTGTGAGCGACCGCGTGTGTCGAGAAGGACTGAGAGCGTCTCCCCCAGCCTGGGCACGTGCACCCCCAAAACTTCAACCCCTGCTGTGTCTCTGCCCTGCGGTGCCCAGACCCGTGCCCCCACCTGGGGGTCCCCAGCCCCCTTGTTGATCAGGGACCGGTGCCGGGAGCTGTGGCCCTGCTTCCCCCTCCCCTGGGTTCTTTCTGCTGTGACTCAGCCCCTTGTTTAGAGAGTTCCAGGCCGTTTCCTGCCCCAGCCCCACGCGCCCGCCCGGCACCACCGCCGCCGAGAGCCGCCGGGAAGCGGCTGGAGCAGAACATAACCCAGAACCCGGGCTGCAGCCCAGGTCACGGGACAACGGGGCACCGCGACCCTCGGGGTCAGCTGTGGGTCTCCGTGCGCCCAAAGTGCTCCGTGCCGGCTCCGCTGTGGGGCTGCAGGCCCTGTCCCCGCTGGGAAGCCCCACGCGCCCCGGCCATGGCGCGCGCCTGGCGCCAGCGCGGCCGCCCTTATCTCGCCGGGAAGTTGGGAGCAGGAAGCGCGGCCCCGCGCGGGATAAGGGTCCCGTTTACATTACGCCTTTGTTGTGGCATGGGCTCCCACCCTCACGGGGTGCCCACGGGGGGGGGGGTGGCTGCCGGGATGGCCGGGGGGGGCAGCAGGGACCCCTGATTTGGAGGGGCTCGGGTCATCCCTGCAGCCTCCGTAGCGTTGCAGGGCTGGGGGCTTTGTGGAACGCCCTGCTGCTGCACCCCGCTGCTCCCCTTTCCCATGGGGTTGGGTTGTGTGCCATTACTCCGTGGTGTTCCTTTCCCCCCTGGGCTCCCCACTGGGCCCCGAGTTTGGGGGCACCGCGCCGGCTCCGCAACACTGGGGGCATCCCCTGCACCGCGGCCCACGCACCCGCCCCGCTGTCGCCGTGTCCTGACCCCGTCCCCAGCTCGACCCGAGGCCCGGACACGCGAATCAATGAATTCCCCAAACGGGGAGGTCCGGGGGAGGAGAGAGTCCCGGCACAGGAAAAAGCCCTGAACGCGGCGCGCCGTGGGCAGAGCGGTCCCGGCCGCCCCACAGCGCTGCCCTACGCGCAGCCCCAGCTCCTGGCACACGGCTCCGCCGCCCACCGTGAGTCCGACCCCGTCCCCGGGACCCCTCACAGGGGACATGGCTCAGGGATATGGCACGGGGACAGGGATGCTGCTCTGCACAGGGCTTGTACGGGGGGTCAAAGTGTGACTTAAGGGGGACGGCGGCGGTGGGCGCGCGATGGGAGCACGTGGGGTCCGGCTGCATGCTGGGAGCAGCGGGCGACGGACGGGGCACCCCACGGGGACCCCGGTGCCGGCGGGAGGGACTCGGCGTGCCGTGTCCCAGCGCATCGAGTGACACCCGTGTCCCCATCCCCAGCTCGACCCCGCTGCTCCATGTTCCGCTCGCGCCGTGCCGCGCTGCTGAGGCGGCTGTGGCGGCAGCGCTGCTCGGCCCCCGGCCCCGAGGATGGTCCCGGTGCCCTGAAGCCCGCGGCGCATGCCCTGTTCAAGAAGCTGAAGGACGAGGAGCTGGAGCTGCTGCTGCAGGCGGTGGAGAGCCGCGGTGCGTGGGAGTCCGGCTGCGTCTGGGTGCCGCGGGGGGCCAAGCAAGCGTTGCCCCCCCAGGTGCTGCTGTGCCGCCTGTTCCGTTGGCCCGACCTGAGGCAGCCCCATGAGCTCAAGCACCTCTGCTACTGCCAGAGCGCGGGGGGCCGGGGGGGCTGCGGGGACGCAGCCGCTCTCTGCTGCAACCCCCATCACTTCAGCCGCCTGGCTGCGCCCGGTGAGTGCCCCCCTCCAGCCCTCCTTGCCATCAAAGGGTCCCCAGTGTCCGGTCCCCAGGGTCCCTGCAGCCCCTGGGGTCTCTCCAGCCCCTGGTCCCTGAGGTCCCTGCAACCCCTGGGGTCCCTGCAGCCCCTGGTCCCTGAGGTCCCTGCAGCCCTTGGTCTCCAGGATCCCTCCACCATTTCATCCCTGGTGTCCCTCCAGCATTTGGTCCCCGGTGGGGGTGGGATCGGGGTATGGGGGTGGCATTTAGGGAACTGGGGCGCGTGCTCAACTCCTCACTGCTTCTTGTCCCCCAGAGACCCCTCCGCCCCCCTACTCGAAGTCCATCAGCCCCTCCTGGCCGGCCGAGCCCGAGTCCCCCCAGCTCCTGGAGTTCAGCTGCAACCACGCGGATTGGTGCGGTAAGGGGCAAAAACGCGGCACCCGAAAAACCGCAAACAGGACCCGGGAGCCGATGTGGGGCGAGGGGTTCTACTGGGAGGAGGAGCCA
>NW_018364526.1:0-2099 GCF_002078875.1 Numida meleagris | reverse complement strand
GCTCCGCCACGGGGGCACCGGAAGGCGGCGGGGCCGTGGGAGGACGGTTTCGGGCTGGGGACGGGGGTTTCGGTGGCAGCGGTGGGGAGGGGATTTTTGGCGGATTTCCCCCCTCCGAAGTCGCCGCCTCTGCGGGAACCCCGAGCGGGTTCCGAAGCCCCGGGACGGATCCGAATCCCCGGGATGGGTCTGAGCCCCCGAGACGGATCTCAGCCCCCGGGACGGGTCCGGTGGTGTGGCTGGGGGAGACGGACGGGCAGACGGATGGACGGACAGACAGGTGACGGCAGGGCTGGAGCTGGGTGGAGGTGAGGCAGGTGGACGGACGGACGGACGGACGGAGATGCAGCTCTGTGCACCGCGCTGTGCTCGGGAAAAGCAAAAGAGAACGGCCGCAGGTGCCCGGTACCGGCGGCAGAGGCGGGGATGAACGAACCGGGAGCGGGCACCGGGGGAACCGGGAGAGGCGAGGGCCGGCCCGGAGCGGAGCCCCCCGCCCTCCTCGCTGACATAACGTCTGCGGGGCGGTGTTTGCATTGGCAGCGCACGGCGGCGGCTCACACTTTCCACCCGCTCCGGGCAGCGGCCGCGCCGGGCTCTGAGTCAGGAGCGCTCCGGGGGGGTCGGGGTGAGGCGAGGTGAGCGCGGGGCCGGGCCGCCCGCTGCCGCCCCCCCGAGGTCCTCACGGGTCGGAACGAGACCCCCGGCCGGCACCTGCCAGGGGCTGCTGCGGGGGGAGTGGGGAGGGCTCCGCCCGCTCCGTTTACCGGAGCTGCAGGGCCGGGGTGGGGGCTCCGCGCCCGGGGCTCGTTTCTCATTGCCAGCCGGTGCACGGCCCCCGGTTTCCCGTTCTCCACTTTCCGGTGCCCGATTCTTCACCCCCGTTCCCCGTTCTCCATCCCGGTGCTCGCTAATCCGTCCCCCGGTTTTCCTTTCTCTGCCTCCCGGTTTTCCGTTCTCCATCCCGGTGCCCAGTTCCCCGTTCCACCCGCTCCCCACGCCGCAGCCTGCACCGAGCGGGGCGGGCCCGGAGCTCCGCGACCGCAGCGGGCGGAGCGCTCAGCGCCTGGCACCGGGCGCGGCACCGGGNGGTGAGCACAGCTGGAATGCAGGCAGGTGAGCACAGCTGGAATGGGGAGTGAGCACAGCTGGAGCACGGGAAGTGATCACAGCTGGAATGTGGGGGGTGAGCACAGCTGGAATGTGGGGGGGGGTGAGCACAGATGGGGCAGTGCAGTGCAAGTGAGCGCAGCTGGAGCATGGGAAGTGATCACAGCTGGAATGTGGGGGGGGTGAGCACAGCTGGAATGTGGGGGGTGAGCACAGCTGGAATCCAGGCAGGTGAGCACAGCTGGAATGGGAGGGGGTGAGCACAACTGCAGTAGTGGGCAGAAGAGCACATCCGAGGCAGTGCAGGTGAGCACAGCTGGAGCATGGGAACTGAGCACAGCTGGAATGGGGGGGGGTGAGCACAGCTGGAATCCGGGCAGGTGAGCACAGCTGGAATGGGGGGAGTGAGCACAGCTGGAATCCGGGCAGGTGAGCACAGCGGGAGCGTAGGAAGACGAGCACATCTGGGGCAGCCCCCCCTACCCCTCGATCCCGCCGCGCCCGATTTGCATCCGTTATTTATAACTCCAATAAACGGTGTCACCGGCACCAAAGAGCTCCGAGTCCCGCTGCGCTCCGCCGCCACCCCCCGGGGCTGCCCCGGTGCCGTCACCCGGGGGCTCCGCCGCGCTCCGGGGACCGGCAGTGCCCTCTGCAGGCGGCCGGGCCGGGCCGAGATGACCGCCCGGTCCTTCCTGCCACGCCGCCGGCCCGGCACAGACGGGGCCTGGCGGCTCCGCGGCCCCCGCCCGCTCCCGGTGCCACGAGGTGAGCGCGGTCCGCGCCGTCGGGGCGGGGGGAGGGAACGGGGCGGCGGAGCGCGACCGCGGGGCACCGAAATAGCGCAGCGGTTAAAAATAGCGGCGGGGCCGTGCGGGGCGGGGGCTGCGGCCTCGGGGCCCTGGAGGGCGGTGCGGGGCTGCGGGAAACACCGGGGCTGGGGGGAGCGAAACCTTCTGCCTCCGGTCGGAAGCGGTGGGGCTGCGGCG
>NW_018364525.1:0-943 GCF_002078875.1 Numida meleagris | reverse complement strand
CCCAGTGCCTCCCAGTCCCTTCCCAGTCCATCCCAGTCCCTCCCAGTTCCTCCCAGTCTCTCCCAGTGCCTCCCAGTCCATCCCAGTTTCCCCTGCAGGTGACTCCGGAGGCCCCGTCATTGTCACCAGAGGGAAACGCTACTTCCAGGTCAGGGGATACTGGGGGAACTGGGAGGGACTGGGAGGGGACTGGGAGCACTGGGAGGAACTGGGAGGGGACTTGGGGTGTACTGGGAGGAACTGGGAGGGGACTGGGGGTGTACTGGGAGGGACTGGGAGCACTGGGAGGGGTCTTGGGGTGGACTGGGAGCACTGGGAGGGCACTGGGGTCTACTGGGAGGAACTGGGAGGGGACTGAGGGTGTACTGGGAGGAACTGGGAGCACAGGGAGGGAACTGGGGGCATACTGGGAGGGACTGGGAGCACTGGGAGGGGACTGGGGGTGATGACGCCCCGCCCCCTAAGAAGCCACGCCCACTTCCTGACATCGCCCCGCCCCCCTTGCGGCCGCGGCCACGCCCCCATGGTGACGTCACCACGCCCCCCATGGTGATGACGCCCCGCCCCCTTTGTGACATCACCACGCCCCCTTATTGTGACGTCACCACACCCCCCATTCTGACGACGCCCCGCCCCCTTTGTGACATCACCACGCCTCCATTGTGACCTCACCCTGCCCCTTACTGTGACGTCACTACGCCCCTTCTGAAGCCCCGCCCCCTTCTGAAGCCCCGCCCCCTTTCTGGCATCGCCACGCCCCTTTTCCGACGGCCACGCCCCCACTGTGACATCACTACCCCCAATTGTGACACAACCTCGCCCCATTGTGACATCACCATGTCCATGTCGTGACATCACTACCCCCATTGTGACATCACCTCGCCCCATTGTGACCTCACCACACCCCTCAACTGTGACATCACCTCGCCCCATTGTGACATCA
>NW_018364524.1:0-959 GCF_002078875.1 Numida meleagris | reverse complement strand
GTCCCTATTGGGGTCCCTATTGGGGTCCCTATGGGGGTGTCCCTTTGGGGGGGTCCCTATTGGGGTCCCTATGGGGCCGTCCCTATTGGGGTCCCTATTGGGGTCCCTATGGGGCCGTCCCTATTGGGGTCCCTATTGGGGTCCCTATGGGGGTGTCGCTTTGGGGGGGTCCCTATTGGGGTCCCTATGGGGCTGTCCTTATTGGGGTCCCTATGGGGGTTCCTATGGGTCTGTCCCTATTGGGGTTCCTATTGGGGGTCCCTATGGGGGTGTCCCTATGGGGGTGTCCCTATGGGGGTGTCCCTATTGGGGTCCCTATGGGGGGTCCCTATGGGGTCTCTATGGGGCTGTCCCTATGGGGCTGTCCTTATTGGGGTCCCTATGGGGCCGTCCCTATTGGGGTCCCTATTGGGGTCCCTATGGGGGTGTCCCTATGGGGTATCCCTATGGGTCTGTCCCTATGGGGGTGTCCCTATTGGGGTCCCTATGGGGGTGTCCCTATGGGGTATCCCTATGGGTCTGTCCCTATGGGGGTGTCCCTATTGGGGTCCCTATGGGGCCGTCCCTATGGGGCTGTCCTTATTGGGGTCCCTATGGGGCTGTCCCTATGGGGGTCCCTATTTGGGTTCCTATGGGTCTGTCCCTATTGGGGTCCCTATGGGGCTGTCCCTATGGGGTGCCTCCCCCCGCCCCTCCCCATACCGAGGCAGGAGCGGTTGTTGGGTGCCACTATGGGGTGTCCCCATTGGGGTCCCTATTGGGGGGTCCCTATGGGTCTGTCCCTATGGGGGTCCCTATTGGGGTCCCTATGGGTCTGTCCCTATTGGGGTCCCTATTGGGGGTCCCTATGGGGTGCCCCCCCCCGCCCCCCCCCGTACCGAGGCAGGAGCGGTTGTTGGGCGCCACTATGGGGTGTCCCTATGGGGCTGACCCTATTGGGGTCCCTATGGGGCTGTCCC
>NW_018364523.1:0-1001 GCF_002078875.1 Numida meleagris | reverse complement strand
GTGATGTTGGTGGTGGTGACATTGTTGGCAGTGATGTTGGCAGTGACACGGTGACGGGGGCGTGGTGACATTGGTGGTGGTGACATTGGTGGTGACGATGACGTGGTGATGGTGGTGACATTGGTGGTGGTGACATTGGTGGTGACGGTGACGTGGTGATGATGGTGACATTGGTGGTGGTGACATTGACACAGTGACATTGTTGGCAGTGACGTGACGGTGGTGGTGGTGACATGGTTGGCGGTGACGGTGACGTGGTGACATTGGTGGTGACACGGTGACATTGTTGGCAGTGATGTTGACACAGTGACGTTGTTGACAGTGACGTGGTGACGTGGTGACATTGTTGGCAGTGACATTGTTGGCAGTGACATTGTTGGCAGTGACGGTGACATGGTGATGGTGGTGACGTTGGCGGTGATGTTGGTGACGGTGACGCGGTGACATTGTTGGCAGTGACATTGTTGGCGGTGACGTGGTGACATTGTTTGTGTTGACATTGTTGGGGTGACGGTGACGTGGTGATGGTGGTGACGTTGGCGGTGATGTTGGTGACGGTGACGTGGTGACATTGTTGGCGGTGACATTGTTGGCGGTGACGTTGGTGGTGACGTGGTGACATTGTTTGCGTTGACATTGTTGGGGGTGACGGTGACATGGTGATGGTGGTGTGATGTTGGTGGTGGTGACAGTGACATTGGTGGCGGTGATGGTGACATGGTTGATGGTGATGGTGACACGGAGACATTGGTGGCGGTGATGGTGACACGGAGACATTGGTGGCAGTGATGGTGACACAGAGACATTGGTGGCGGTGATGGTGACACGGTGACATGGTTGATGGTGATGGTGACACGGAGACATTGATGGCGGTGATGGTGACACGGAGACATTGGTGGCGGTGATGGTGACATGGTTGATGGTGATGGTGACACGGAGACATTGGTGGCGGTGATGGTGACGCGGTGACATGGTTGATGGTGATGGTGACACGGAGACAT
>NW_018364522.1:0-1001 GCF_002078875.1 Numida meleagris | reverse complement strand
GAGTAGACTGCCTGTGTTACGACTGATCATATACAAAGATCGGTATCTCTACTAGTTTCACCTGCAAGTAATTTCTTTAAGTAAAGGTGCAAAATTTACATTACTCTAAGTATTATATTAAGGCAGAGTCAAGGCTTTTTAATATGCTATTTAACAATAAATGACTGCAATATGAAAATATCAACAATTCCTTCCTTTTCTGGAGGGACACAAGGTCAAATGGATTAAATACAGGACACACTCGATTACAATAAGAGATAATTATAACACAACACAAAGATATTACCAGATAATAAATAACAGCTCCTTTTGTAGTACGATAAATCTCTGTGGTAACCTGATAAATGAAAATAACCTAATCAAATACACCCTTCTGTTGATTTAGGCCTTAATAATTCAGTCTGAAGCAGAAAACATACATGTTGTACTGTAAAGAACTGGAAAATATTTTCCATAGCTCCTCGTGTCTCTACATCTCTCACCATTTGGAAAAGGTTAGATTTGACATTTAATTAAGCTACACAATCTGTATTATTTTCAAAGGAACCTCCTTAAAAAAGGACCAGTATGTGCTTTCAATTTCTGTACAAATAAATAATACTCAGTTAAATAGATTTATGCATAGTTTGCTCTGGAAGTAATGCTGCCTAACTATTTTCATGGAAAATACAACAGATACAGAATGCAACAACATATTTGCTAGACTAAATTCTCTGCTACAAAACACTATTTTTCAACATAGTTCCCACAATTAGCTATGCATGTTCATCAGCGATGAACAAGGGCCTGCGTGTAAAAATCTGCATGGCTGTCAGGAAAGTGGCCTGTCTTTCACATCACTGTTACCACTGCTGAAACGCACCTCCCACCACCTCACTGTGCTCACATCCACTGTTTTGATATCCAGAAATGTTCAGCAAGCATCAATGAATGTTAGTGGGTGCCATTTTTTCCTCATGGAAGAATTCAGTGACACACTTTTGCTTCATATGCACTTCCAT
>NW_018364521.1:0-942 GCF_002078875.1 Numida meleagris | reverse complement strand
CGGGGCCCGAGGGCGAGGGGGCGGGGCTTACGCCTGGCCCCGCCCCTTTGAGCACCAGGTTGAGGCGGGAGGAGGGGCCGATGGCGTAATCACACAGGCGGCGGTCGTCTGCGGATAATTAGCACTCATTAGCACTAATTAGGCTTCCGGGAGCCTAATTAGACTCCATTAGGGTGACGGGGAGAGGTAGGGGCTAATTAATTGTCTTCCCATTCGGAGCTTCTGCCTCCAAATTGGGCAGAGAAGCAGTGCCTTGGCCTATAGAACAGTTTAATTAATCTTACTGTTAATTAGTCTTAATTAGTCTTCTAATCAGCCTTAATTGGTGTCATTAGGGGTTAGTGGGGTTGGGGGTTAATTAACCCTCATTAATTAGGCACTTTTCTCCCTAAATAGAGCATAGGGGCAGCTCCAAAGTCGACACAAGGGATTAATTAATCTTAGTTGCTGTTAATTAACCTTAATTAGGCACTTAAGTAGCCTTAATTGGTGTTATTAGGGGCTTAGTGCTGTTAGGAATTAGTTAATCTAATCCTCATTAATTAGGTGCTTCTCTCTTTCAATGGAGCAAAGAAACAACATCGGGGTTGACACAAGATTAATTAATGTTAATCAACTTTAATTAGTCTTTTAATTAAGGGGGAAGGGGTCTTAAGGCCCATAATTGATTGTATCTCCAGTAAGTGAACTCACGGTTAATTAAGAGCAACTAAGGATCATTACTGTGCATAATTAGAGCTAATTAGGGCTAATTGGTGTTAATTGGAGTTAGGGCGATACCATGGGATCGAGTAGAAGTTACTTGGAAGGTATTAAGGATTAATTAGGGATTAATTAAGGGATAAGACCAAACAATGAGAAGTTATTAGGGGGGCGGGGTTATGGGAGGGGTGAAGCTGTGATTGGTCCATGTGGTGAGGGGGCGGGGTTATGGGAGGGGTG
>NW_018364520.1:0-950 GCF_002078875.1 Numida meleagris | reverse complement strand
CCCCCGGGCCGTGCCCCACAGACCGGAGGAGCGTCGCTTCGCTGTTTTCTCGCTCGCTATGGGGCCGGACGGGCGCGAGGTGTGGGGCGGCGCCAACGACGGCTGCGTCTACGTCTACGACCGAGAAGCGCAGCGCCGCGTCCTACGGGTCTGCCCCACGGCGCTATGGGGCGGGGAGAGGGGGGGGGGGTCCCATAGATGGGGTGTGGGGCACAATGGGACCCATAGCTGGGTTATGGGGCAGCATGGGACCCATAGATGGAGTGTGGGGCGGTGTGGGTCCCATAGATGGGGTGTGGGGCGGAGTGGGACCCATAGATGAGTTGTGGGGCAGAATGGGACCCATAGATGGGGTGTGGGGCAGAGTGGGACCCATAGAAGGGTTGTGGGGCGGTGTGGGACCCATAGATGGGTTGTGGGGCAGAATGGGACCCATAGATGGAGTGTGGGGCGGAGTGGGACCCATGGAAGGGTTGTGGGGCAGAGTGGGACCCATAGCTGGGTTATGGGGCAGTGTGGGACCCATAGAAGGGTTATGGGGCGGTGTGCGACCCATAGATGGGTTGTGGGGCACAATGGGACCCATAGAAGGGTTGTGGGGCAGTGTGGGACCCATAGTTGGGTTGTGGGGCAGAATGGGACCCATAGTTGGGGTGTGGGGCGGTGTGGGACCCATAGAAGGGTTATGGGGCAGAGTGGGACCCATAGTTGGGGTGTGGGGCGGAGTGGGACCCATAGATGGGTTGTGGGGCAGAGTGGGACCCATAGATGGGTTATGGGGCGGAATGGGACCCATAGCTGGGTTGTGGGGCAGTGTGGGACCCATAGATGGGGTGTGGGGCAGAGTGGGACCCATAGCTGGGTTATGGGGCAGAGTGGGACCCATAGATGGGTTGTGGGGCAGAATGGGACCCATAGATGGGTTGTGGGGCAGAGTGGGACCCATAGAT
>NW_018364519.1:0-887 GCF_002078875.1 Numida meleagris | reverse complement strand
CGGGGGGGGCACCTGGGGGGTCAAAGGTCAGAGGTCAGGCGCCGGGGGGTCACCTGGGGGGTCAAGGGTCAGAGGTCAGGCGCCGGGGTCAGGGCGGTACCTGGCATCGCTGAGCGCCTGCTCCTCCCAGCCGCCTGGGGGCGCTGTGATCTGAGGTGGCGAGATCATAGAGAGGGTGTCAAAACATGCACGGAACCATAGAGATGCACACAAACCCATAGAAACTCACTGAGCCCCATAGAAACCCATGGAGCCCCAGTGCGGCCCCATTGCGACCCACAGAGCCCCGTAGAGACGCACAGGGACCCATAGAGCTCCAGTGGGGCCCCATAGGGACCCACAGAGCCCCATAGGGACCCACACAGACCCATAGAGCCCCACTACTGCCCCACTGTGACCCACAGAGCCCCATAGGGACCCATACGGACCCACAGAGCCCCACTACTGCCCCATTGTGACCCACAGAGCCCCATAGAGCCCCAGTACCGCCCCACTGTGACCCACAGAGCCCCATAGAGCCCCACTACTGCCCCATTGTGACCCACAGAGCCCCACAGAGCCCCACTACTGCCCCACTGTGACCCACAGAGCCCCATAGGGACCCACACAGACCCATAGAGCCCCAGTGCCGCCCCATAGGGACCCACAGAGCCCCAGTACCGCCCCATAGAGACCCATAGAGGCCCAGTGCCGCCCCATAGGGACCCACAGCGACCCATAGAGCCCCAGTCCCGCCCCATAGGGACCCACAGCGACCCATAGAGCACCAGTGCGGCCCCATATGACCCACAGAAGCCCAGTATTGCCCCATAGGAACCCACACAGACCCACAGAGCCCCAGTACCGCCCCATAGAGCCCCAGTCCCGCCCCATAGGGACCCATAGGG
>NW_018364518.1:0-930 GCF_002078875.1 Numida meleagris | reverse complement strand
CCGAGCTCCAGCAGCTCATTAGGTGCATTCTTTCTGCACGTGGTGCACGGTGCGAGCCAGAGGAAAAATAAATCTGTTTCGTGGAGGGAGGAAAAAAAATAAAAAAGTTTCTAATTTCGTGCTGCCTCTTAAATGAAGATGCTCGGGGCATTTTGCATTGAGAACTGAGAGCAAGGCCTTCCCCAGCACACGGCCAGCAGCAGAGACAGGCCTCGAAGAGGGGGGTTACATCGGAGCCTCTCCTCTGGTCTTTTTCAATCCCACCCTGAGAGAGATGAGTTCGAGGCGGTGTGAAAACCATCCAGAGAGACTCATTGAATAGTTGTGTGGTCCTGCTCGGCAACACGGAGACACAGCACAGCTCCTGCCAGAGATAACACAACGCAGAGCACGGCCCCGCGTGCCCGAGGCGAAGTGGAAACGCTCGCTGTGAGCTGGCCGGGGCTGCCGGAGCAGCTGGCACTTTGCACTTTGCACATGGGGTGACCCCTGCAATCAGCGCTGCTGCTGAAAGGGCACGCACAGCACCGAGGAACGTCAGCCTGAGCCCTGCAAAGCCATGAAATTGGGTTTGGAGACACACGCCCCGGCCAGGAGCTGCTCAGGTTTGCGGGGGGTGTGGAGCTCCCGGTGGTGCGTTGATGCTCTCTGTGCAGAAATCCTCAGCACTGCGCCCGAGGAACGGCTGGAAATGCTCCAGCAGCAAATGTGTGCCTCTCCAAAGAGGAAAAAATATCTTGCTCACATTACCAGTGACTGGATGGTCAACTATGTGCAGAGGAAAAAGAATTGGGGGACAGTTAGTAAGCTAAGGCTGTGCACGGTAGCAAGGATGGGAGAAAATATTAGGGGAAGTGACACACAAAGGCAACAATCAATGGAGCCAGCACACGATGTGGGGAAGGACCAGAGGTCAAATGAGGAAGGAGA
>NW_018364517.1:0-1005 GCF_002078875.1 Numida meleagris | reverse complement strand
GGGTGGCAGAGGGCTGGCTCCTCATCCCATTAAACTGCTGTGTTCAGAAAAGGAAAGCATACAAATAGGCAGCGTGTCTTTAGGCGGGTGATGAAGATTGTGTTTTTGCATACACTGTGTGTGTGCTGTTGATCTCTATTTAGTGTGTAGTCTAACTGGATGAGTTTGTTCGAGTAGCAAATGCCGTTTGAAGGAGTGATGCTATCTTTAATGACAGAACTGGCAAGAAATATAACACTGTGTTCATGTATACATGCTGATGTAATTCTGTCCTTCTGTAATGCGTATATAAATATGCACATGCACATGTGAAAAATAAGATCAGTCAAGAAGAGGAACAAATTAACAGCAGACAGACAAGGCTTGCCTTGCCTGGTTACAATACATCAGCACGATGGCATCCTTTTACACAGTAAAGCCAATTCAAAGATGTGCAGTTAATGGAGTGACTTTTGGCTTGGGCTGCTGGCTGTTCCCACTGCCATGTCGGGATATGCTTCACACAAAACTACTGCATGGCCATGCCTTTTATTTTAATCAACTCTAAAGGCTTTTCTCTGGTAGCAGGCATCTGCAAATTGCTATGACCACAATGTGTGAGTTCTTAGCACTTGTCTCAAGGCTGTCCTCTCTAAGCTGCCTGATTTCTTCTTTGGGAGACGCAGTCGCATCAATCTGAGAGTCGGATGATGCGTCCTTTGCTTCTGAAAGTCTTGAAATAGGTGTTCGAATGTTTGTATGCAAAGCTCAGCTGCTTCTATAGCTATCTTGTTTCTACTCAGTGACTCATGGGGTAACTTAACAAACCGCTTGTAGTTTTTCCAAGAGATATCCTTCCAAAATGCCTTGTCTGACACACTTCATGCTTTAATGCGGGTAAATAAGCATTTTGAAACATGCTTGAGGCTCTTGTGCCTCAGTTATTGTTGACTTCCCTCAGTGTATTTCTGAATAATGTTTCAGGAAGCACTCAGCAGCTCTAGTATGGTCCCTTACAACGTAACG
>NW_018364516.1:0-946 GCF_002078875.1 Numida meleagris | reverse complement strand
CCCAGTGACCCTCACCCCCCCCACTACAGGCATGGTACCATCCGGAGACCCCCAGGGACAACCCCCCCCCCTCCCAGGCACACGTGGTATGGGCGCTGGCTGTGGGGCAATGATTGTGGGTCAGGGTGTGGTTGTGGGGCAGTGGTTGTGCGGCGCTGGTTGTGGGTCAGTGTGTGGTTGTGGGGCGCTGGTTGTGGGTCAGTGTGTGGTTATGGGGCACTGGTTGCGGGGCACTGGCTGTGGGTCAGTGTGCGGTTGTGGGGCGCTGGTTGTGGGGTGCTGGTTGTGGGTCAGTGGTTGTGGGTCAGTGTGCGGTTGTAGGGCGCTGGTTGTGGGGCTGTGTGTGTGGTTGTGGGGCTGTGTGTGGTTGTGGGGCAGTGGTTGTGGGTCAGCGTGCGGCTGTGGGGCAGTGGTTGTGGGGTGCTGGTTGTGGGGCAGTGTGTGGCTGTGGGTGAGTGTGCGGTTGTGGGGCGCTGGCTGTGGGTCAGTGTGTGGTTGTGGGGCAGTGGTTGTGGGGCGCCGGTTGCGGGTCAGTGTGTGGTTGTGGGTCAGTGTGCGGTTGTGGGTCAGTGTGCGGTTGTGGGTCTCTGGTTGTGGGTCGCTGGTTGTGGGTCAGTGGTTGTGGGTCAGTGGTTGTGGGTCAGGGGTTGTTGGTTGTGGGGCGCTGGCTGTGGGTCAGTGTGTGGTTGTGGGTCGCTGGTTGTGGGTTGCTGGTTGTGGGTTAGTGGTTGTGGGTCAGGGGTTGTTGGTTGTGGGGCGCTGGCTGTGGGTCAGTGAGCAGATGCGGGGCGCTGGTTGTGGGTCGCTGGTTGTGGGTCAGTGTGTGGTTGTGGGTCAGGGGTTGTTGGTTGTGGGGCGCTGGCTGTGGGTCAGTGGTTGTGGGTCAGTGTGCAGTTGTGGGTCAGTGTGCGGTTGTGGGGCGCTGGTTGTGGGGCAGTGATTGTGG
>NW_018364515.1:0-1007 GCF_002078875.1 Numida meleagris | reverse complement strand
AAATAAATAAAAACAGCGAATAAAAGTACTTGTGGCATTTTTATAGAACTCTATTCCAAGTTGAGATAAGGCATGGTAGAGAAAGCACATACAGTTAAAGTACCTATCATATTAACTGATGAAGATATTAATGGCAAAAACAAGCTTCTGTCAAAATAGGTTTTTTGCACACATATTTCCACAGTCTTTGAGCTTTAAAAGTCTATTTGCTGTCAGCACACTGTACAATTCTCATCTATTTTTTATGGACCACAAAAGATTATTGCACAACATATTCCAGTGTTGCTGGAATAGAAGCTTGTCAGAAAACCTCTTGGATAGAAAAGTTTGATAAAGTTTTAGTTTTATATGAACTAGGAATCGAAACAAGTAACATTAATTTTCATTTGGAACAGAAATAATGCATTATGAGCAACCAGACCAAATTTCACATTTTCTGAATGTTTTATGTTGTTGCCGTGTTCAGGCAAACTGATGTTCTGTCCATTTGGTATTACAGGAAGTCTGTTTCACTTTTTTTGGTCTTGTTCATATATCTGCTCCAAAATGAGTAGATGTTTTGCATCTTTCAGTCTTCATTTGTTCGTTGCTTACTTGAACTGGAAGCATAAAAGTAATGTTTACCATGGTGGTTATGACTGAGCCTGCCACGTTATTCATGTTTTGCCAAAAATTGATTGTCCTTGAAGTAGCATTGGGAATGACCCCAAGCTATGGATCTTTCAAACAACATTTTTTGAAGTGTATTGTGCAATTTATACTCTGTTGATAATAGCGTAAAGATTTCTGCTGGCACAGAAACCACTGATAAATCATTTTTTCTTGGCTTCTATCTTTGAACTCCTTGTAAAAATTGTGAGGAGCACAAGAACTTTTGGACCTGTGTATTTAGAAGCTATGGACACATCTGTAATAAATAACACTGCCCTTGGCAATCAACCTTGAAAATCAGCAGTGATATTGCTTATTAGTACTATATTCAAGTGCAACAATTAAAGCTTATGTTC
>NW_018364514.1:0-889 GCF_002078875.1 Numida meleagris | reverse complement strand
TCCACAACAAAAGGACCCCAAAATCCAGGGGAAAAGGCCCAAAAATCCAAACAAAAAGGGCCCAAAAATCCACACAAATCCAGGGGAAAAAGGGCCCAAAAAACCACGTCCCCAAAGGACCCAAAACCTGGGGGAAACGGGCCCAAAAACCTGGCGGAAAAGGGCCCAAAAATCCATGGGAAAAGGGCCCAAAATCCACACAAAAAAAGGCCCAAAAATCCACACAAAAAGGGCACCAAATCCAGGGAAAAAGGGCCCAAAAATCTGGGGGGAAAGGGCCCAAAATCCACACAAAAAGGGCCCCAAATCCAGGGGAAAATGGCCCAAAATTCCGGGGGAAAAGGGCCCCAAAATCCGGGGGAAAAGGGCCCAAAATCCACACAAAAAGGGCCCCAAATCCAGGGGAAAAGGCCCAAAAATTCACACAAAAAGGGCCCAAAAATCCACACAAATCCAGGGGAAAAGGGCCCAAAAAACCACGTCCCCAAAGGACCCAAAACCTGGGGGAAACGGGCCCAAAATCCACACAAAAAGGGGCCCAAAATCCATGTCCCAAAAGGACCCAAAATCTGGGGGGAAAGGACCCAAAATTTGGGGGGAAAGGGCCCAAAAATCCGTGGGAAAAGGGCCCAAGAATCCGTGGGAAAAGGGCCCAAAAATCTGGGGGAAAAGGGCCCAAAAATCCGGGGGAAAAGGCCCAAAAATCCGGGGGAAAAGGGCCCAAAATCCACACAAATCCAGGGGAAAAGGGCCCAAAAAACCACGTCCCTAAAGGACCCAAAACCTGGGGGAAACGGGCCCAAAATCCACATAAAAAGGGGCCCAAAATCCATGTCCCAAAAGGACCCAAAATCTGGGGGGAAAGGACCCAAAATCTGGGGGGAAAGGA
>NW_018364513.1:0-1008 GCF_002078875.1 Numida meleagris | reverse complement strand
CTGTGGACAGATACCAAGAGTTAGATAAGGGTATTTCACGTTACAAATTTAAAAGATTCATGATTTTACACAGTTCAGCCATGTCAAAAGGGAGAGTTAATGAAACAGAGTTGAACAAATAGGGGAGAGGAAAAGGTTGGGAAGTCATGCAGATAATTCTAATGCTCCAGCACAAATGAAGCAGTGTGGGTCCACAATCAGTAAACTCCAGCACTGTCCTTTTCTTCATTTCTCCTGGATGTGGAAAGACATTTTGGAGAGATGTTAAACAGCTGTTTAAGGGATATATAATGTTTTAGAAACACCTTGATTAGGACTATGCTTGAGAACACTTTGCATGGATCCAAGTGTATATGTATAGTCATACACTGATGTATATTATGCATACGTACATCAGAATATTTGCGTATATATAAAGAGAGATGTATAACATGTAGTCAGCATAATATTTAGTATGGAAAATTGCTCAACTTGACAGAGTAAAAATGACTGGTTTGATCACAGAATCGCAGAGGTTGGAGTAGACCTCAGAAGTCATTGAGTCCAACCCCCCTGCTAAAGCAGGTACCCTACAGTAGATCACACAGGTAGGCATCCAGCTGTATCTTGAATATTTCCATAGAAGGAAACTCCACAGCCTCTCTGGGCAACCTGCTCCAGTGCTCCATCACCCTTACCATAAAGAAGTTCTTCTGCATGTTAGTATGGAACTTCCTATCCTCAAGTTCTAGGCCATTACTCCCTGTCCTATTGCTACACACCACTGAGAAGAGCCTGGCCTCATTCATTTGCCTCCCATCTCCCTTTCCCTGTCATCTCTATATACATGTAGCTTATTGGGTAAAAAGCAAGTTTTTCTTTGGTCTGAATGTTGAGTGAGATATAGTTTGTTCTGATGCACTCCATGTCAGTACAAATACACCCTGTATTTTAGCTGGAGAATTTTTACTGTGAATGGATGAAAAAAAGATGTATGGAGCAGAAAGAACATAGTTAATTTTTTTTTTT
>NW_018364512.1:0-963 GCF_002078875.1 Numida meleagris | reverse complement strand
TGGGGCAGGCTATGGGGCGCTGTGGGGCAAGTCATGGGGCACTATGGGGCAGGCTGTAGGGCAGGCTCTGGTCGCTGTGGGGCAGGTTGTGGGGCAGAGTGGTCACTATAGGGCGGGC
This sequence comes from Numida meleagris, assembly GCF_002078875.1. Classification (NCBI taxonomy): domain Eukaryota; kingdom Metazoa; phylum Chordata; class Aves; order Galliformes; family Numididae; genus Numida; species Numida meleagris. Next base: position 845 of record NW_018364512.1, on the reverse strand, counting down.
TGTGGGGTGGGCTGTGGGGCAGGCTGTGGGGCAGGCTGTGGTCACTATAGTGCAGGCTGTGGGGCAGGCTCTAGTCGCTGTGGGGCAGGCTATGGGACAGGTTCTGGTCACTATGGGGCAGGCTATGCTCGCTGTGGGGCAGGCTATGGGGCGGGCTATGGGGCGGGCTCTGGTTGCTGAGGGGCAGGCTATGGGGCAGGCTCTGGTCACTATGGGGCAGGCTATGGGGCAGGCTGTGGTTGCTGTGGGGCAGGCTATGGGGCAGGCTCTGGTCACTATGGGGCAGGCTATGGGGCAGGCTGTGGTTGCTGTGGGGCAGGCTGTGAGGCAGGCTCTGGTCACTATGGGGCAGGCTGTGGTCGCTGTGGGGCAGGCTATGGGGCGGGCTATGGGGCAGGCTCTGGTCGCTATGGGGCGGGCTCAGTTTGCTGCCGGGCAGGCTATGGGGCAGGCTCTGGTTGCTGAGGGGCAGGCTATGGGGCAGGCTGTGGTCGCTGTGGGGCAGGCTATGGGGCGGGCTATGGGGCAGGCTGTGGTTGCTATGGGGCGGGCTCAGTTCGCTGTGGGGCAGGCTATGGGGCAGGCTCTGGTCGCTGTGGGGCAAGCTATGGGGCAGGCTGTTTGGCAGACTCAGTTCGCTGTGGGGCAGGCTACGTGGCAGGGTCTGGTCGCTGTGGGGCAGGCTATGGGGCAGGGTCTGGTCGCTGTGGGGCAGGCTATGGGGCAGGCTATATGGGGCGGGCTCAGTTGGCTGTGGGGCAGGCCGTGGTGCTGAGCTGCCATTCCCCCTCCCAGGCGCTGGGGGCGCTGCTGCGCGCTCTGGGGGCGCTGGAGTCGCACCTGGG
>NW_018364511.1:0-977 GCF_002078875.1 Numida meleagris | reverse complement strand
TGTCCCCAATGTCCCCAGTCTCCCCATTGACCACAACATCACATTTGTCTCCATTGACCTCAGTGTCTCCATTGTCCCCATTGAACCCAGTGTCTCCATTGACCTCAATGTCCCCATATGTCCCCACTGTTCCCATTGTCCTCCTCTGTCCCCAGTGTTCCCAATGTCTCCATTGACCCCATTGACCCCATTGTCCCCATTGTCCTCTTCTGTCCCCATTGTCCCCACTGTTCCCACTGTCCCCAATGTCCCCATTGCCCCTATTGATCCCATTGTCCCCAGTGTCCCCATTGATCCCATTGCCCCACTTGTCCCCATTGACCTCATTGACCCCAATGTCCCCATTGTCCCCATTGATCCCATTGTCCCCAATGTCCTCAGTCTCCCCATTGACCACAACATCAAATTCGTCTCCATTGACCTCAATGTCTCCATTGTCCCCATTGTCCCCATTGTCCCCACTGACCCCACTGTCCCCAGTGTCCCCATTGACCCCTTTGTCCTCAATGTCCCCGATGTCCCCAGTCTCCCCATTGACCACAACATCACATTGGTCTCCATTGACCTCACTGTCTCCATTGTCCCCATTGTCCCCAGTGTCCCCATTGACCCCATTGACCACATTGCCTCCAATGTCCCCATATGTCCCCACTGTTCTCATTGACCCCACTGTCCCCAATGTCCCCATTATCCCCCATCGATCCCATTGCCCCTACTGACCCCATTGTCCCCATTCTCCCCATTGACCACAACATCACATTCATCTCCGTTGACCTCAGTGTCTCCATTGTCCCCATTGACCCCCCATGTCCCCATTGTCCCCACTGTTCCCATTGACCCCACTTGTCCCCATTGTCCCCACTGTTCCCATTGACCCCACTTGTCCCCACTGACCCCATTGACCCCATTGCATCCCATGTCCCCAGTGTCCCCATATGTCTCCACTGTCCCCAATGTCCCCATTGACCCCATTGACC
>NW_018364510.1:0-925 GCF_002078875.1 Numida meleagris | reverse complement strand
CACCCCATAGCGCACCCCATAGAGCACCCCATAGAGCAGCCACAGCCCATAGCGCACCCCATAGCGCACCCACACCCCATAGAGCACCCCATAGAACACCCCATAGTGCACCCACACCCCATAGAGCACCCCATAGAACACCCCATGGTGCACCCACACCCCATAGAGCACCCACACCCCATAGAGCACCCACACCCCATAGAGCACCCACACCCCATAGGGCTCCCCATAGTGCACCCCATAGTGCACCCACACCCCATAGAGCACCCCATAGTGCACCCCATGGTGCACCCACACCCCATAGTGCACCCCACAGTGCACCCACACCCCATAGTGCACCCCACAGAGCACCCACACCCCATAGAGCACCCACACCCCATAGAGCACCCCACAGAGTACCCCATAGGACACCCCATAAAGCACCCCACAGAGTACCCCATAGGACACCCCATAGAGCACCCACACCCCATAGAGCACCCCATAGTGCACCCACACCCCATAGGGCACCCACACCCCATAGCGCACCCCATAGAGCACCCACACCTCATAGGGCACCCCATAGAGCACCCCATAGGGCACCCACACCCCATAGTGCACCCCACAGAACACCACATAGTGCACCCACACCCCATAGGGTGCCCCACAGAGCTCCCCATATTCCACCCACACCCCATAGCGCACCCCATAGAGCACCCACACCCCATAGGGCTCCCCATATGGCACCCACACCCCATAGTGCACCCCATAGAGCACCCACACCCCATAGAGCACCCCATAGGCATCCACACCCCATAGTGCACCCCACAGAATACCACATAGTGCACCCACACCCCATAGAGCACCCCACAGAACACCCCATAGAGCACCCACACCCCATAGGGCTCCCCATGGTGCACCCCATAGAGCACCCACACCCCATAGAGCA
>NW_018364509.1:0-1013 GCF_002078875.1 Numida meleagris | reverse complement strand
CTGAAAAGCCTAGGTGTTATCAGCTGGAAGGCCAAGTACATCATCTTTGACTGCATATCATGTCATTTGCAATGCAGCTCCTCTATCCAGAAGCACTCTGTGACCTCTTCGCTCATTTTTTTTAATCCCCTGGTTTCCAAATTTTGAGGAGGAGAACAATGACATTTGCTCCCCAAGCTGTTAACAAGAGCACATAAAAGCATTGTATAAATGTAGCTTTAAAAGAAATAGGGCAAGGCCTGTGGAGGAAGAAGTCAGTTGGATGGAACTAGTGCCAGCTCAGACGGGATTTTTGAGAGCATAACAAAGTAATTTGATCCTTTAGAAACAGCTACTGGAAATTCAGAGAGAAGGGAGAGGCTGGTGGAGGTTGTTCCATGGAAAGCTTTTGTAGCACAGACAAATAATGTACCATTTTTGAGCAAAAATTGAAGTGCAGAGAAGTGCTTCGGGCTGCAAGCACCTTCGCCTTCAGAGCACACTTGGTACTTGTGTTTTTTTAGTAACCTTGTGTTTGGCTTTGATGCCAGAGAGGCCTCTTGTGCCAGCTGGGCGGGGTCTGGCATCAGCTGTGTGAGGAAGGACTGGCAGCAGCCAGCTAGACCTGGCTAGCCCCACGCACCCATCATGGCAGTTCCTGTGCCTGCTCTCACTGCAGTTGGGCATGCTTAGCTGGGTGCTTTTGGCTTGACTTTCAGTGGCAGCTGAAAGAAATCCACCAGCTTATGTAGCAGTTGGAAGGAAAAGCTGATGAGGGTGTATGTTAAGAATGAGTAAGTGTCCAGAAGAAGTTTACATGTACTGATGTTTTGAGTGGTTGGTAGCTTACAGTAGTTTATTTTTATGCTGCAAAGGAATCTTTTGGTAAAATGCCAAGCCTAAAGTATTAAAAAAAAAAAGAAAATAAAGTCTGTTTATCTTTCTACCATTTGTCATGCTCACTGAACATTCAGATTTTTAATTAACTGGCTTACAAGCCTCCTCTCCCCCATATTTCTCACTTTTCCAATCTC
>NW_018364508.1:0-937 GCF_002078875.1 Numida meleagris | reverse complement strand
CAGTTGTGGGGGGTGTGGGGCAGAAGGATTGGGGGGGAAGGAGCGGTTATGGGGCGGGAGGACCCGCTTACGGGGCGGGAGGACCGACTTGTGGGGCAGGAGGACCCACTTACAGGGCAGGAGGACCCATTTATGGGCTGGGAGGACCCACTTGTGGGGCGGGAGGACCCACTTGTGGGGGCAGTGTGGGGTGTGGGGCTGAAGGATGGGGCAGGAGGAGCGGTTATGGGATGGGAGGACTCGCTTATGGGGCAGGAAGATCCGCTTATGGGCTGGGAGGACCCACTTGTGGGGCAGGAGGACCCAGTTGTGGGGGTGGTGTGAGGCTGGGGTGGGAGGAGCAGTTATGGGGCAGGAGGACCCACTTGTGGGGGCAGTGTGGGGTGTGGGGCTGAAGGATGGGGCAGGAGGAGCGGTTATGGGGCGGGAGGACTCACTTATGGGCTGGGAGGACCCATTTATGGGCTGGGAGGACCTACTTATGGGGCTGGAGGACCCACGCACACGCTAGGAGTGCCACTTATGTGATGGGAGGACCCACTTATGGGCTGGGAGGACCCACTTGTGGGGTGGGAGGACTCCCTTGTGGGGCAGGAGGACCCATGCACGCACTAGGAGAACCACTTATGTGGCAGGAGGACCCACATATGAGCTGGGAGGACCCAGCTGTGGGGCGGGAGGACCGACTTATGGGGCAGGAAGACCCAGTTGTGGGGCGGGAGGACCCTCATACAGGCTGGGAGGACCCACTTACGGGGTAGGAGGACCCAGTTGCAGGTCAGGAGGACCCTGCTGTGGGGCAAAATAACCCACTTGTGGGGTGGGAGGACCTAGTTGTGGGGCGGGAGGACCCACTTATGGGGCGGGAAGACCCACTTATGGGGCGGGAGGACTCACCCTTGTGCTCGGCGGCGGCGGTGGCCTCGCTGCGCATGGC
>NW_018364507.1:0-1013 GCF_002078875.1 Numida meleagris | reverse complement strand
TGCACTTATTTTGTACTTTAGAACATTATAAACCTGGACAGAAGGACTTGTTAAGCACTGCCCTCATACCCACTCCCACCAATGAGAAATGGTCAGCCCAGGCAGTAACATCAATTTCAAAGATTCCAACTTAGTCTGCAGCAAGAGTGTGGGGCTGTTGTACTCAATGTCTTGCTGTAAGCAAAAGGAAGCTCGCAGTTGTGTGGAGCTAGGAAGTTTGTTTTTAACCAAATAAAGGTTCTAACAGCCTAAGAGACTAAATTATTAGTCTAATTTTAATATTACTAGCATTCACAGCCTAAGTTAACACAATAAAGCCTCATTGTTAATACTTTTGAAAGTGCTATGCAAAATAATTAACTAGTTTCTACTCCTTTTTCTCTGGTGTTATGGCCACCCTTCCAAAGTTCCTCCAAATTCCAAAGTTGGCAGGCTCAGACTTTCTCAAGGAGAGAGAAGCAAGTTGTGATGAGCTGGCAGCATCCCAAGGGATTTCCAGTATGAGGCAGAGGTTCGTGGTTGGAGTTTCTTTATGTTCTTTGTCACAAGGAAGATGACATTGGCATCTTGTATCGTTTCAGGACATTTCTTTTGATGCAACCCTTGGCTTTCTTCACATACACTCTCCTATCATGGCTTGCTGCCTTCCTCTCTTCCCAGGGCAGGGAGAAAGCTGCCCCATAGCCCTCTGCCCCCAGAGCTGTGTATCCGTAGGGATGGTCTGGCGCTGTCAGCCCTTCCCACCATGGCACTCCCAGAGTGAAAGCTCAGCCAGGCCAGGCAGTGGGCATTTGGCCACAGGGCATCTGCAAAACCCAGCTCAATCCAGCTGCCCCTAGGGCCTGGCACAGCCTCCACCCTGCCCTCCAATGGCAAATACAGCCCCAGTGGCTGGGTTACAAGACAAAGTACGTACAGTGGTGCATGAGAAGGACAATGCTTGTGTCTGCCTCTCATTTTTCCAGATCACAATGTAAAGTGCCTAGGGCATTTTTCAGAATTGTCATGGCACA
>NW_018364506.1:0-893 GCF_002078875.1 Numida meleagris | reverse complement strand
TCTATCAGTCTGTGAGAGACTATATTACTATGTGGAAGATTCTATCACTATGTGAGAAACTCTCACTCTGTGAGGGACTCTACCACTCTGTGAAAGACACTATCATTCTATGACTCTTTCCGTATATGAAAATATCATTCTAGGACAATATCACTCTATGACTCTATCTCTCTATGACGCTGCGGGAGTCTATACGACTCTATGTGGGACTCTATCACTCTGTGAGAGATGTTAAGACTCTATCACTCTATGACACTATCACTCTATGACTCTGTGAGAGACTCTATGACTCTATCACGCTATGACTCTGTGAGAGACTCTATGACTTTCTCCCTATGACTCTGTGAGAAACTCTATGACTATATCGCCCTATCACACTGTGAGAGACTCAATCACTCTGTGACAGACTCAATCACTCTGTGGGAGACTATCACTCTGTGAGAGACTCTATCACTATGTGAGAGACTCTATCACTCTGTGGGAGACTCTATCACACTGTGAGAGACTCAATCACTCTGTGAGAGACTCAATCACCCTGTGAGAGAATCTATCACTATTTGAGCAACTCTATCACTACGTGAGAGACTCTATAACTCTGTGTGAGACTCTATCACTATGTGACAGACTCTATCACTCTGCGAGCAACTCTATCACTATGTGAGAGACTCTATCGCTCTGTGAGAGACTCTCAGTATGTGAGATTCTCTATCAGTCTGTGAGAGACTCAATCACTCTGTGGGAGACTCTATCACTCTGTGAGAGACTCTGTCACTCCGTGGGAGACTCTATCACTCTGTGAGAGCCTCTATCACACTCTGGGAGACTTTATCACTCTGTGGGAGACTCTATCACTATGTTAAAGAATCTATCACACTATGAGAGACTCTATCACT
>NW_018364505.1:0-955 GCF_002078875.1 Numida meleagris | reverse complement strand
CCTCAACCAAAGACCCCCAGTGGAAGACCCCCAACTGAAGACCCTCAACCAAAGGCCTCCAAAGGAAGAACCCCAATGGAAGACCCCCATCCGAAGACCCCCAATGGAAGACCCCCAATCAAAGACCTCCAATGAAAGACCCCCAAATGGAAGACCTCCAGTGGAAGACCCCCAACCAAAGACCCCCAATGGAAGACCTCCAACGGAAGATCCCCAATGGACGACCCCCAACCAAAGACCCCCAATGGAAGACCCCCAATGGAAGATCCCCAGTGGAAGACCCCCAACCGAAGGCCCCCAATGGAAGACCCCCAAGGGAAGACCCTCAACCAAAGATCTCCAATGAAAGACCCCCAAATGGAATTCCCCAGTGGAAGACCCCCAATGGAGACCCCCAATGGAGACTCCCAACGGAAGACCCCCAACAGAAGACCCCCAGTGGAAGACCCCCAACGGAAGACCCTCAACCAAAGGCCTCCAAGGAAGACCCCCAATGGAAGACCCTCAACCAAAAGCCTCCAAGGAAGACCCCCAATGGAAGGCCCCGAGTGGAAGGCCCCGAGTGGAAGACCCCCAACCGAAGGCCCCGAATGGAAGACCCCCAATGGAAGACCCTCAACCAAAGCCTCCAATGAAAGACCCCCAGTGGAAGACCCCCAATGGAAGACCCCCAATGGAAGGCCCTCAACCAAAGGCCTCCAAGGAAGACCCCCAACGGAAGACCCCCAGTGGAAGACCCCCAGTGGAAGACCCCCAATGGAAGACCCTCAACCAAAAGCCTCCAAGGAAGACCCCCAATGGAAGGCCCCGAGTGGAAGACCCCCAGTGGAAGACCCCCAATGGAAGACCCCCAATGGAAGAACCTCAACCAAAGGCCTCCAATGAAAGACCCCCAATGGAAGACCCCCAATGGTAGACCCCCAATGGAGACCCCCAACGGAAGACCCCCAATGGA
>NW_018364504.1:0-1015 GCF_002078875.1 Numida meleagris | reverse complement strand
GACCCCAAAAGGCAGCAGAAAACCCGGGGGGACCCCAAAGGGGATGGGGGGGGTGGGGGGGGAGTCCTCTGGGATACACAGCGACCACGGGGGGAATCCCAGCGCCTCCAGGACCCCATAGAGAGCTCCAAGGCCCCATAAGGACCACAAGGACCCCCCAGGGATCCCATAAAGACCCCCCCAGGGATCCCATAAAGACCCCCCAGGGATCCCATAAAGACCCCCCAGGGATCCCATAAAGACCCCCCAGGGATCCCATACGGACCCCACAGACCCCATAGGGGTCTCACAGGCCCCTCAAGAACCTTCAAGACCCTGTAAGGAGCTCAGCGACCCCACAAAGCCCTCAAGAACCCTACAAGGACCTTCAGGATCCCATAGATTCCCCCCCCTGGGCTACAGAGTGACCACGGGGGGGAATCCCGGCGCCTCCAGGACCCCATAGAGAGCTCCAAGGCCCCATAAGGACCACAAGGACCCCACAAGGATCCCATAAAGACCCACAGGGATCCCATAAAGACCCCCCAGGCCCCTCAAGAGCCTTCAAGACCCCGTAAGGAGCTCAGCGACCCCACAAGGCCCCGCAAAGCCCTCAAGAACCCTACAAGGACCTTCAGAATCCCATAGATTCCCCCCCCCGGGCTACAGAGTGACCATGGGGGGGAATCCCAGCGATTCCAGGACCCCATAGAGACCTAGGGATCCCATACAGACCCCCCAGGGATCCCATACAGACCCCACAGACCCCATAGGGGTCTCACAGGCCCCTCAAGAACCTTCAAGACCCCGTAAGGAGCTCAGCGACCCCACAAGGCCCCGCAAAGCCCTCAAGAACCCTACAAGGACCTTCAGGATCCCATAGATTCCCCCCCCCCGGGCTACAGAGTGACCATGGGGGGGAATCCCAGCGCCTCCAGGATCCCATAGAGAGCTCCAAGGCCCCATAAGGACCACAAGGACCCCCCAGGGATCCCATAAAGACCCACAGGGATCCCATAAAGACCCCCCAGGGATC
>NW_018364503.1:0-1018 GCF_002078875.1 Numida meleagris | reverse complement strand
ACGACCTCTGAGATCCCCAGGTCCAACCCCAACCCATCGCACCGTGTCCCCACGTGTCCCATCTCCACGGTTGTTGAGCATCCCCAGGGACGGTGACCCCACCGCCCCCCGCCCCACACCTGGAGCGCTGCGTGGGGTGGTTGGGACCCAAGTGCAACACCCGGCGTTGGGGCTTGTTGAACCCATCGGCCTCATCCCATCGGTCCGTCCGATCCAGACCCCTCTGTAGTGCCTTCCTACCCCCAGGCAGAGCCACATGTCCCCCCACCTTGGTGACACCTTGCGCAGCTCTGCAGCGCTTCCTCAATGCGCCCATGAGGCTGACGGCAGCGGGAGGGAGCAGAGTGGGGAGCGGGGTGCAGAGGGGTTGGCAGTGGAGCCACTGGCATTGCCCACGGGGTGACTCTATGGACCGCTGCCACACGGCAACAAAAACCCTCCAAGCCTTGCGCAAAGCAGGCAGGGAGCTGGCAGCACTGCTGCGGAGCTGCGGGGCCGTCACAGCTCGCCTTGTCTCCTTGCCAGCTGCAGCCCTGCCCGCCCGCCCCGGCCGGCTGAGCCACCCGCTCGGGGCACAGGTTGGGTTCCTTGCACAGGGGTGAGGCACGAGGCAGGAGCCCGTTTTTCTGGTGGTGACGACGGGCGTTGGGGCTCACACGCGGAGCAGCGCTGCAGGAGGTTCCCACCCGGGATGCAAATCTCAGGTGGCAGCGATGTCCCAACCCATGCAAATACCGCGAGCAAGAATGGGGCCTCCTGGCAGCGCCGCGGCGAGCGGGAGGGTGTGAGCGTTCCCTTTTTGCACCTGGAGGAACTGGAGCCTCGCAGTGACTTGGGTGCCCGCAGTGCAAAGCAATGGGGCGGGCGCTGCGGAGCTGCGCGGCTTCGATGGACGTCGGTTCCCCCAGTTTGGGACCCACGGCTTCAGCCTTTGCACAGCCCCGCCTGGGTGCTCCTCTGCATTCACAGGCAGCCAGATACATCATCTCCCACCTCCGTCCGACCTGCAGCCCCCGGG
>NW_018364502.1:0-1018 GCF_002078875.1 Numida meleagris | reverse complement strand
TTACAGATAAAAGAATTGCGGAATGATAGAGAGGTTGGGTTGGAAGGGTCCTTGAATATCACAGAACCGTGGAATGGTTGAGTTGGAAGGGTCCTTACAGATAAAAGAATTGCGGAATGATAGAGAGGTTGGGTTGGAAGGGTCCTTAAACATCACAGAACCAGTGGTTGGACTGGGGAAGGCCCAGAGGTTCCACTTCCAACCTCCTGTAATTCTGGGATCTGTAAAAGAATCCCAACACCTTGAGCCCAAATCTGACCTTTTGTCCCACGAGACCGATTTTAAGTTCCCCTCTCTGACATTGGTTGGGTTCCCTTCTGTGATGTTGGTTGGCTTCTTCTCTCCAGTGTTTGTTGGGTTCCCCTCTTCGATGTTGGTTGGGTTCCCTTTCCAATGTGGGTTCCCTTTTCCAACCTTGGGTTCCCTTCTCCAACACTGGTTGGGTTACCTTTGCCAGCATAGATTCCTCACTCCGACATTGGTTGGGTTCTCCCATACTCTTTGGTTTCTCTCTCCAGTATTGGCTGGGTTTCCCTCTCTGACATTGGTTGGGTTCCCTTTCCAATGTGGGTTCCCCTTTCTGACATTTGTTGGGTTCTCCTCTCTAACGTTGGTTGGGTTCCCTTCTCCCATACTCTTTGGTTTCTCTCTCTGATGTTGGTTGGGTTCTCCCATATTTGTTGGTTTCTCTCTCCAGCATTGGCTGAGTTCTCCCATGTTCTTTGGTTTCTCTCTCCAGCATTGGCTGGGTTTCCCTCTCTGACATCAGTTGGGTTTCCTTTCCAGTGTGGGCTCCCCTTTCTGACATTTGTTGGGTTCTCCTCTCCAATGTTGGTTGGGTTCCCTTCTCCCATACTCTTTGGTTTCTCTCTCCAGCATTGGCTGGGTTTCTCTCTCCAACCTTGGCTGGTTTCTCTTTCCTGTGTGGGTTCCCTTCTCCAACCCCGAGTTCCCTTTGACATTGGTTGGGTTCCCTTTCCAATGTGGGTTCCCCTCTCCAACCTTTGCTGGATTCCCT
>NW_018364501.1:0-1019 GCF_002078875.1 Numida meleagris | reverse complement strand
TTCCCAGGGCCTCTTGTGTCCCCTGTTCCTCTAGTGTCAGGCCCCGAGCCCTGTCTTCCCATGCCCTGTATGCCCCCCTACCTAATGCCTGACTGTCTGTTCCTAGAGCCTCTGTTACAGGAGGCAGCAGTACCTGAGCTGGTGCAGGTTCCTGCAGAGATGCATTTGAGCAAGGAGGATGTCTCTGGGTCTCCCCGGGCCTCTCCTAGGGGCAAGAAACACCTTAGAAGACCTCAGGGATCCCTCCAAGGAAATAAAGGCCTTAGACTCTGCCAGCATCTCTGTGGTCTCTGGAACCCGCTCCATGTCCTTTGGGGTTCCCTTGGCCTCTGGGACACCTCTGGAGAACTCCCATATCCGCTGGGACCCCCACATTCCCTGGGACCTCACTCCGTTTCGCTAGGTGCTTCCTTCCACTCTTGGAGTTCCCCGTATACATCCCAAAGCATGTAGAGCCCTAGTATCCCACAAACGTTCATTTATTGCTTGTGGCCTCAGTGGATGGGGTTAATCTGTTGGTGTTGGTCCAAAAGCCAAATACAGGCACACAAACAGGGCTCGCCTGCTACTGGCCAGCAGGCAGGAAGCTCTGGGGACTCTGCTCCCCCATACAAAAGCCATGTCTTTGCTTCTGCCCTGTCACCTCCTCAGGGTGAAATGAGCTCAGAAGCACGAGCCACGGTGCACTCCCAGGAAGATCTGGTTCAGGTCTCAAGGACAGAGCTCTCCCACCCACAGGAGACATAAGACGTGCTTAGAAAGCCCACCTACTCATTGCAGAGTCCTTTGTGTGAAGCTGAGCAGTGCTCACACAAAGCCAGGGACGTTTCAGCGTATCACATGGAGGTTGGGGGTGCACAGCTGACCCAGACTGGTCAAAGGGATATCCCATACACACGGCACTGTGCCAAGCAATAAAAGGGCCGTGCTGGTCGGGGGGACTAGTTCTGCTCAGGGACTGCTGGGCATTGGTTGGGTGGTGGTGGGCAACTGTATGTGCATCACTTGTTTGGTGTGTT
>NW_018364500.1:0-915 GCF_002078875.1 Numida meleagris | reverse complement strand
TGGGGCAGCTATGGGTCCCACTATGGGTCCGCTGTGGGGCAGCTATGGGTCCCGCTATGGGGCACCAATGGGTCCCGCTATAGGGCAGTTATGGGGCCTGCTATGGGTCTGCTGTGGGGCAGCTATGGGTCCCGCTATGGGTCCGCTGCGGGGCAGCTATGGGTCCTGCTATGGGGCAGCTATGGGTCCTGCTATAGGGCAGTTATGGGTCCTGCTATGGGTCTCGCTATAGGGCACTTATGGGTCCCGCTATGGGTCCGTTGTGGGGCAGCTATGGGTCCCGCTATGGGGCACCTATGGGTCCCGCTATAGGGCAGTTATGGGTCCCACTATGGGTCCTGTTATGGGGCAGCTATGGGTCCTGCTATAGGGCAGTTATGGGTCCCACTATGGCTCTGCTGTGGGGCAGCTATGGGTCGTGCAATGGGGCAGCTATGGGTCCCACTATGGGACAGTTGGGTCCTGCTATGGGTCCGCTATGGGGCAGCTATAGGTCCTGCTATAGGGCAGTTATGGGTCCTGCTATGGGTCTGCTGTGTGGCAGCTATGGGTCCCGCTATGGGGCAGCTATAGGTCCCGCTATGGGTCCGCTGTGGGGCAGCTATGGATCCCGCTATGGGTCTGCTGTGGGGCAGCTATGGGTCCCGCTATGGGTCCCACTATAGGGCAGTTATGGGTTCCGCTATGGGTCTGCTGTGTGGCAGCTATGGGTCTCACTATGGGTCCCGCTATGGGGCATCTATGGGTCCTGGTATGAGTCCGCTATGGGTCCGCTGCGGGGCAGCTATAGGTCCCGCTATAGGGCAGTTATGGATCCTACTATGGCTCTGCTGTGGGGCAGCTATGGGTCCACTGTGGGGCAGAAATGGGTCCCGCTATGGGGCACCTATGGGTCCCACTATAGGGCAGTTATGG
>NW_018364499.1:0-974 GCF_002078875.1 Numida meleagris | reverse complement strand
GGGGGCACTGGAGTCTTTATGGGGACACATAGGGGACGCACTGGGGACAGTGAGGACATCGGGGTCTCTATGGGGACAGTGAGGAGACTGGGATCTCTGCGGGGCACTGTGGTCTCTATGGGGCCCTGGGCTCTCTATGGGGCACTGGGCTCTCTATGGGGCACTGGGGTCTCTGTGGGGACAATGGGGTCTCTGTGGGGACAATGGGGTCTCTGTGGGGACAATGGGGTCTCTGTGGGGCACTGGGGTCTCTGTGGGGACAATGGGGTCTCTGTGGGGCACTGGGGTCTCTATGGGGACAATGGGGTCTCTATGGGGACAATGGGGTCTCTATGGGGACAATGGGGTCTCTATGGGGACAATGGGGTCTCTGTGGGAGCATTAAGGTTTTCTATGGGGCACTTGGGGCCCTATGGGAACACTGGGGTCTCCATGGGGCACTGGGGTCTCTATGGGACTTTGGGGTCTCTATGGGGCACTTGGGTCTCTGTGGGGACAATGGGGTCTCTGTGGGAGCATTAGGGTCTCTATGGGGCACTTGGGTCTCTATGGGGCACTGGGGTCTCTATGGGGACAATGGGGTCTCTGTGGGGACAATGGGGTCTCTATGGGGACAATGGGGTCTCTATGGGAGCATTAAGGTTTTCTATGGGGCACTTGGGGCCCTATGGGAACACTGGGGTCTCTATGGGGCACTGGTATCTCTATGGGACTTTGGGGTCTCTATGGGGCACTGGGGTCTCTGTGGGGACAATGGGGCCTCTATGGGGACAATGGGGTCTCTGTAGGGATAATGGGGTCTCTGTGGGGACAATGGGGTCTCTGTGGGAGCATTAGGGTTTTCTATGGGGCACTTGGGGCCCTATGGGAACACTGGGGTCTCCATGGGGCACTGGGGTCTCTATGGGGCACTGGGATTCTCTATGGCGCACTATGGTCTCTGTGGGGACAATCAGGTCTCTGTGGGGCATCGC
>NW_018364498.1:0-946 GCF_002078875.1 Numida meleagris | reverse complement strand
AGGGCTTGGAAACGACCTGAAACTCCCATTGCCTCCAGCCCCACAGGGCTTGGAACCCAAACTCCCATTGCCACCAGCCCCATTGCCCCCAGCCCCATTGCCTTGAGCCCCACAGGGCTTGGAAACAACCTGAAACTCCCATTCCCTCCAGCCCCACAGGGCTTGGAAACCAAACTCCCATTGCCTTGAGCCCCACTGAGCAGCGAGGAAGAGGAGCGAGCAGTGGGGGCGGGATGCCCCCCATGAGGAGCGCGCTTTGCTTTTGGGGGGCCCTCGCCGTCCCCCTCTTTAGCATAGCAGCCCAGCCCCCCCCCCATCAACCCTTCCAATGGGAGCTCAGCCGGCTCGGGGACCCCCGATCCTTTAAGACCGCGACGTGGGGGGGCACCCCCAATTTCACCGCCCTGAAGACGGCGACGACCGAGGGCGCCCCGAATTTCACCCTGACCGCGGGCGAACTGTTCCCCGAAGTGGGTGGACCCGGATCCAAATCTTTATGGGGAACGTATTGGTGCCCGGAACGGAACCCGGCAAACAGGGATTGCCGTTCCCCCCGCTACGGCTTTTGCAAATTTTGGGGGTGCGAAACCATCGTCACGAGCGACCGATGGAAGCCGCAAAGGGAAGACGAATTCTTGAGGCTCACCTGGGGACCCGATGGCTGCGAGCGTCCCCAGTTCTCCGGGGACGGTTTGGTGGCACGCAGAGGGACCTGCGACCATTGGAAGCTGCGGGTCCTCCGGGCGGCAGAGCCGGGTTGGGCCGCGGGGAGGACGTGGTCGGTTTTCATTCATTACGTCTTCGCCGACCCGGGGACCTTGGTACGGATCCGGAGGGTGGAGACGACGGAGCCTCCGGGAGCTGGGCACGATGAAGGGAGCCCCCCCATAACGGGAGGGACCCCCCCCCAAACATGAGGGACCGACCCCCATGGGGACCCCTCCCC
>NW_018364497.1:0-962 GCF_002078875.1 Numida meleagris | reverse complement strand
CCCCCCCCCTCCCAGCCTGACCCCCGTGTTCCTCTCCCAAACCCAGAGCGATCCGCGACATCCCCCGCACGTCTGCAACCCATGAACCCGCTGCGGCCAGGCCAATCCCAGCCCCTTAACGGCTCCACTAATTAATCCAGAGCTCAAAAATAGCCCTGCAGGATTTCCTGCCTCCCCTCCCGACAAAGCACAAGGTAGGAGGAAGGGGAGAAGCTCGTAAAGCAGGAACAAGGACAGATGCTTGGTGCAGTCCATTGCTCGGCCCCACAGCGTTGCTGCCATTTCATTTTGAGCAATGTTTGTCCTGCAGTATGTCATGAGCAGTGCCCATCCTTCCTGTCCTGTGCACCAGGACAAGATGGGCTTCATTAAGTTCATTAAATTCATTACATTCCTGGGAAAACTGGTACTGAGAGACATGGTTTAGTGGGTGAAGGGTCGATGGTTGGACTGGATAATCTTAGTGGTCTTTTCCAACCTTGATGATTCTAAGACTCTATGAAAAACCCACCTGGGGGCATTGCAGGATTTTCATGCCTCTTTTTTCTCCAAAGACAGATCCATCTGCACGTATCAGAGACAGCAAGGGCTGGAAATTTCCTTGCATCTCGCCCAGACCCAGTAAAGACCCCAATGAAGCCACGCTTGGTATGCAGCCAGGCAACATCTCTGCTCCATGTAATGGGAAAAGGAGTCCTCCAGGGGAAAATTTGGGACATTCCTGCTAAAGAATGTGCATACATCTAGGTGTGGAAGGATGAGTGGATAGAAGGATGGAGGGATGGATGGATGGATGAATGAAGGGAGGGAGGGATGGATGGAGGGAGGAAGGGAGGGAGGGATGGATGGAAGGAGGGAGGGAGGAAGGGATGGATGGAGGGAGGGAAGGATGGAGGAAGGGATGGATGGATGGAGGGAAGGATGGAGGGAGGGATGGATGGAGGGAGGGAGGGAGGGATGGA
>NW_018364496.1:0-956 GCF_002078875.1 Numida meleagris | reverse complement strand
CTGGCTTGCATCTCGTGGCAGGTACTGGGGCGCAGCTCTTGGCTGCTACTTGGCCGTCAGCATTTTGCTGCTGATGGCTTGCAGCTCTTTGACGCTGATGGCTTGCAGCTCTTGGATTATGCTGCATTGCAGCTCTTAGCTGCTGGCTTGCAGCTCTTGGCTGCTGCTGGCTTGTAGCTCTTGCCTGTTGCTGGCTCTCAGCTCTTGGCTGCTGCTGGATTCCAGCTCTTGGCTGCTTCTGTCTTGTAGCTCTTGGCTGGGGCTGGCTTGCAGCTCGTGGTTGCTGCTGGCTTGAAGCTCATGGCTGCTGCAGGCTCGCAGCTCTTGGCTACTGCTTACTTGGGTGAGTGCTCTTGTGCTGGCTTGCAGCTCTTGGCTGCTGCTGGCTTGCAGCACTTCAATGGTGTTGCCCTGGGTGAGTGCGCATGTGCTGGCTGGCAGCTCTTGGCTGCTGCTGGCTTGCTGCTCTTGGCTGCTGCTGGCTTCCAGCTCTTGGCTGCTGCTGGCTTCCAGCTCTTATCTGGTGCAGGCTTGCAGCTCTTGGCTTCTGCTGGCTTGCAGCTCGTGGCTGGTACTGGCTTGCAGGTCTTGGCTGCTGCTGACCATCAGCTCTTTGCTGCTGATGGCTTACAGATCTTGGCTGCTGCTGGATTGCTGCTCATTGCTGCTGGCTTGCAGCTCGTGGCTACTGCTGGCTTGCAACTCTTGGCTGCTGCTTGCTGGCAGCTCTTGGCTGGTGCTGGCTGGCAGCTCTTGGCTGCTGCTGGCTTCCGTGGGTGCTCTGGTGCTGGCTTGTAGCTCTTTGCTGCTGCTGGCTTGCAGCTCGTGGTTGCTGCTGGCTTGCAGCTCGTGGTTGCTGCTGGCTTGCAGCTCGTGGTTGCTGCTGGCTTGAAGCTCATGGCTGCTGCTGGCTGGCAGCTCTTGGCTGGTGCTGGCTGGCAGCTCTTGGCTGCTGC
>NW_018364495.1:0-975 GCF_002078875.1 Numida meleagris | reverse complement strand
GGGGACATGAGGACATGGGGTTATGGGGTCCTGGGGACAAGGGGACATGGGGTTATGGGACAGGAGGACATGGGGACACAGGGTTATGGGGTCATGGGGACATGGGGACATGGGGTTATGGGGACACGGGGACATGGGGCTATGGGGTCCTGGGGATATGGGGACATGGGGTCATGGGGACATGAGGACATGGGGACACAGGGTTATGGGGACATAGGGTTATGGGGACACAGGGTTATGGGGACATGGGGATATGGGGACATGGGGATATGGGGACAGGAGGACATGGGGTTATGGGGACATGGGGTCCTGGGGACATGGGGACATGGGGACATGGGGTTATGGGGTCCTGGAGACACGGGGACATGGGATCATGGGCTTATGGGGCCATGGGGACATGGGGTCATGGGGACAGGAGGACATGGGGACACAGGGTTATGGGGACATAGGGTTATGGGGACATGGGGATATGGGGACATGGGGTTAGGGGACAGGAGGACATGGGGACATGGGGTTATGGGGTCATGGGGACATGGGGATATGGGGACATGGGGACATGGGGACATGGGGTTATGGGGACACGGGGACATGAGGACATGGAGTTATGGGGTCCTGGGGACAAGGGGTTATGGGGACACGGGGTCATGGGGACATGGGGTTAGGGGACAGGAGGACATGGGGACACGGGGTTATGGGGACATGGGGTCATGGGCTTATGGGGACGTGAGGACATGGGGTATTGGGTCCTGGGGACAAGGGGACATGGGGACATGGGGACATAGGGTCATGGGGACATGGGGTTAGGGGACAGGAGAACATGGGGACACAGGGTTATGGGGACATGGGAACACAGGGTTATGGGGTCATGGGGACACAGGGACATGGGGACACGGGGACACAGGATTATGGGGACAAGGGGTCATGGGGACATGGGGTCATGGGGACATGGGGTCAAGGCCTTATGGGGACATGGGG
>NW_018364494.1:0-1022 GCF_002078875.1 Numida meleagris | reverse complement strand
TTTTCCTACTTCCATCCTCTCCCTGCCACTGGAAGTCCTCCCGTATCTAAATGGAATTAGTGGAGACCGAAGCCCCTTGTGTAAGGCACAGACATGACCCATGGGCGCAGCTTCCTTCACAGTGAGTATCTCCTCCCGCCCTGCCTTACCTTCCGCTGCCCCAGAACTCGCCCAACGGGACCCCACGGCAAACTCCCCCCACCCCAAAACAACCCCTTCCCCCTTTCCCCAGCACCACCCTGCGGTGCGGTGGGTGGAGGTCTGTGTCTCAACGTCGCGCTCCCGCTCTGGCTGTCTGCTGGCTTTCACCTGGGCGCGACGCGTCTAATGGCTTTCGGCGTGCCGTAGGGAGTGGGGAAGCGGCCCCCCTGCTGCCCCACTCGGGACTCGAACCGGTGGTCCCAGGGGCGGCCGTGGGGTGCGAGGCTCCAGGAGCGCAGCGCCCACCGCCCGCTGGCTCCGCGCCGGCGGTTCCCCCCCCCACCCCGGAAGGGTCCTCCACGAGCAGCGTGGGGCACCGAAATGCGCCGAGACCCTCGGGCTGCGTGGTAGGACTCTCTCTTCCTGGCACAATTTCGGAGAGGATCCTCTCTGCTGGAGAGGCACAGTTCCTTTCAGCTCCTCGCTATGCGCCCACACCTGTAAAACAGCAGTGCCACGGCCGGGTATGGCTTTTCCAAAAACTCTTCACTAGGCTAAACCACGTTCATGCCAAATCATAGCCTCCAAAAAGCTGCCTGGCAGAGAGATAACCCTCTTAGTGTGAGGCTTGCAATGGGAAAATGCACAAATCCATAAAGATTCAAAGATGCGCAATCAGTGGAAGTAGAAATTGTGATTATAATTACACTAATGATTAGGAGAGGAAGAGGCAGAGAGAATGCAACAAGAAATTTGGTGGAAACTCTTTGAAATAATTCCCAAACCCAGGTAATGCCAATATCGTTGGTGTACTGCTAAAGCTTCCCAAGGGACAGCTTTGAATGTGTAAAAACAATGTGATTGGTCTCTTGGGGGTGTGG
>NW_018364493.1:0-1022 GCF_002078875.1 Numida meleagris | reverse complement strand
AGCTTGGAAGGTCTATAATAGTAGAGATGAGGTGGAGAAAAAGAACCAGGAAAAAGAGCAGGTTAAAAAAGGAAGTGGGAAAGTGCAGCTACTGGCTGCTGCAGTCACCAAGGGAAACAGGCGGCAGAGAGGATATGACGACGGAAGGACAGGGATGGGTTGTTTTCCAAGTAGGGAAAGAAGTGGGGACAGATTGAACCAAGATTTTCACCTTTCCCACCACTGGGGAAGGATCAGTGTGCAAGGTGCCGAGGCCATGGACACTGGAAAAGAGAATGTCCATTAAGTCTGAAAGTCGAAGGGAATCACCAGGAGGGAGAGAATTCACATGAAGCTGATTTGCCAGCTGCAAGTTTGGATTCTGACAGACGGGAAGCAGGGACGGCCTCAAAGGGATCTCCAGCAGAACCCCTGCTTCCTGTAGAGCTGGGGAAGTGTGGGAAAGGATGCCGTATTGATGCAAGGCATCTGAAGCGTTTGAGTATGTCCCTGAGAAAGTAAAGTGTACGTGATCAAGGGTTCGAGCGTGTGCCTGGGAAAGTGGAGAGTACATGATCAAGAGCAAGTATGTGGCACCTCAAGGAATGTTCCGGATAGCAGAAGGAGACAATGTTTCACAAGACCGCAAAGAACGGACAATGGACTGGTTGTACATAATGGACTTTGCTGGAGCCATTAAGCCGGGCAACAATTATGAATAATATCATGGATCAGTAACTGTAGCAAGTTAACGGGTGAGGGGAAAAGTATATAACCTGTTATTAGCAAACTAATAAATGACATTGCAGCAGATCGTGTTGGTGTATCTCTGCTGTCTGGTCTCACACAAGGAATATGGGGCGCTACAGGGAAGGAAAAGGTGAAATTTGTGATGGACACCGGAGCAACTTATTCAACATGAAGTGCTTGTGAGGGAAACCTTAGTGAACAGGTAATGTGTGTCGTCGGAGCCACAGGGAAAAGGGAGAGACGGCCTTTTTCCAGCCAATCAAACGTGGGATTGGAAACGAGGTCGGGGGGGG
>NW_018364492.1:0-1022 GCF_002078875.1 Numida meleagris | reverse complement strand
TGGTTTTTTAGAAAAGTATGTGGCGAGTACTTTAAAACTGATGAGCACTGGACTCTTAGCCCATCCCTCACTATAACCACTTTGTTTCTTCCCAATTTAATCTTCTTTAGGAGTTTCCTATAAATTATAAGACTCTTTCTTATTTCTTTTTCTTGCTTTCGACATCTGAGATGTAAGATTCTTGGTGTCTTTAAACTTAACATGGGAGTCTCCGATTCAGTGTAAGCTCTGGGCAGCCTTCACTTTTTACTCGTCTTAATTTTACTTTCCGCAGCAGCCGCGGATTCTCCCTGTATTTAATTTTGCTGCCTTGTTACTCTTAGCTGACTTGGCCTTATGGAACTTTCCCAAATCTGTGGCGGTTTATCAACATTTTAATTATGCCTTTGTTTAGAACTTTAAAGGCTCTTTGCACTCTGTTGCTTAGTCTTCCAGATGTTTGTTGACACTCACAGAACTAGGAAGCCGCGATGCCCAGTTCCGTTTGTTTCCTGGTACGAGTAATGTCTTACAGCATGCTCATTTTAGTTCCTATGTTCTGTCTGGTGCAGACAACCGATACTTCAGCTTGGGACTGTTCTGCTGTTCCTACCTGTTCTACTGATTGATTTAGTGATAGAGCCGTGTTTGCTTTCTTTAAGAAAGGCCGATGTGTAATCAACCTAGCCAAAGTATTTCGTGCACTGAAAGTGAGTGGTTGGATTCCTGTATAAAGATTTCAAGCTTGCAATCAACTTTCTCTGTAACATTTTTAACATACCTGACAATGTGATATTGTCTGGACTCTAGATTCCAAACTGCTAACTATTCCAGTTAGAGTTCCTTACTATTAAAAAAAACATTCATTTCAATCTGATGAGAAAGGCGTTCAGGAAAAGAAAAAATGCCTAAGGAGCTGCTCCAGCAGTGAGCGAGTGTGATTTGCTGTATTTGTTAACCACGAGTAACAGTACTCCTTCCATTGTAAAGAAGGACATCAATCGATTCACAGAGCTCAGAAGGCATGAGGGGCAAGTGACAAG
>NW_018364491.1:0-974 GCF_002078875.1 Numida meleagris | reverse complement strand
GGAGAGTGACAACCAGAGGAGGGTGACAACCAAAGCAGGTGACAACCGGAGGAGGGTGACAACCGAGGCAGGTGACAACTGGACCGGAGAGTGACAACCAGAGGTGGGTGACAACAGGAGGAGGGTGACAACTGAGGCAGGTGACAACTGAACCATAGGGTGACAATCAGAGGAGGGTGACAACCAAGGCAGGTGACAACCGGACAGGAGAGTGACAACCAGAGATGGGTGACAACCGGAGGAGGGTGACAACCGAAGCAGGTGACAACCGAGGCAGGTGACAACCAGACAGGAGAGTGACAACCAGAGGTGGGTGACAACCGGAGGAGAGTGACAACTGGAGACGGGTGACAACCGGAGGAGGGTGACAACCGAAGCAGGTGACAACTGAGGCAGGTGACAACCAGACAGGAGAGTGACAACCGGAGACGGGTGACAACCAGAGGAGGGTGACAACCAAAGCAGGTGACAACCAAGGCAGGTGACAACCAGACCGGAGAGTGACAACCAGAGGAGGGTGACAACCAAAGCAGGTGACAACCAGACTGGAGGGTGACAACCAGAGGAGGGTGACAACTGGAGGAGGGTGACAACCGGAGGCAGGTGACAACTGAACCACAGGGTGACAACCAGAGGAGGGTGACAACCAGAGGCAGGTGACAACCAGACCAGAGAGTGACAACTGGAGACGGGTGACAACCGGAGGAGGGTGACAACCAAAGCAGGTGACAACCAGACTAGAGGGTGACAACCAGAGGTGGGTGACAACCGGAGGAGGGTGACAACCAAGGCAGGTGACAACCGGACAGGAGAGTGACAACCAGAGGAGGGTGACAACTGGAGGAGGGTGACAACTGAGGCAGGTGACAACCAGACAGGAGGGTGACAACCGGAGGAGGGTGACAACCGAAACAGGTGACAACCAAGGCAGGTGACAACCGAGGCAGGTGACAACCAGACAGGAGAGTGACAAC
>NW_018364490.1:0-921 GCF_002078875.1 Numida meleagris | reverse complement strand
GACCCCCAATTTATGACCCCCCCCCGTTTTGTGCTCCCTTTGACCTCTGACCTTTGATCCCTGCCCCCCCCCAGCGCCTACTCCGTCGCCCAGCTCTGAGGCCACGCCCCCAACGCCGGAACCCCGCCCCGAAGCTCCGCCCACTTCGCACGTGGCCCCGCCCCCTTCGTTAAATGACTCCGTCGCGGTGACGTCACGGAAAGGGGCGGAGACAACGCGCTGATTGGTTGCTTCTCATTCCGCCGCGGTTGGGGGCGGGGCCTCTCAGTTAGCCCCGCCTCTTTTATTAAAGGACTCTGACCGCCCATTGGCTGTGGCGTCACGAAAGGGGGCGGAGCCCAACGCGCTGATTGGTCGCTTCTGTTACACCCATGGCTGAGGGCGGGGCTTCAGCGCAGGCTCCGCCCCTTTCGGTGGGCGGGGCCACCACGTGACCCCAAGTGACCCCCAAGTGCCACCCCATGTCCCCACGTGACCCCCGATGTCCCCAGGGTGGCACCCAATGTCCCCAAGTGTCCCCATGTGACCCCCAAGTGACATCTGATGTCCCCAAATGTCCCCAAGTGTCCCCAAGTGCCACCCAATGTCCCCCAGTGTCCCCACGTGACCCCCAAGTGCCACCACAGTGTCCCCAAGTGTCCCCAAAGTGACATCAGTGTCCCCAAGTGCCACCCTATGTCCCCATGTGACCCCCAAGTGCCACCACCATGTCCCCAAGTGACCCCCAAGTGTCCCCAAGTGCCACCCAATGTCCCCAAGAGTCCCCATGTGACCAAGTGCCACCATTGTGTCCCCAAAGTGACCCCCAAGTGTCACCAAGTGCCACCCCGATGTCCCCAAGTGTCCCCACGTGACCCCCAAGTGCCACCACCATGTCCCCAAGTGACCCCCAAGTGTCCCCAAGTGCCACCCCATGTCCCC
>NW_018364489.1:0-1023 GCF_002078875.1 Numida meleagris | reverse complement strand
GAGCTTCCCGGGTGCTGTAGGAGCAAGGTGGGATCTAGTTTGGGAGGGACTTATCTGTCCTGTGGAGCGTGGCCCTCTTGGCAGGAGACGAATGCGTCTGGCCGTCTTGGCCCTCTTGGAGGGAGACAGGAGCGTCTTGCCGTCCTGCTGCGTCCCCGTCCCCGTGTGTGGCTGTGAGGCAGAGGAGGAGCAGCAAGGCAGGAGCAGCCGCCATCCATCCCCATGGGCTGCTCCTGCCCGCCACAGCTCTCGCTCACTCGGGCACTCGGCAGCGATCTCAGGCTGGCACTGCCCTTGTCGTCAGCATTCCGGGCTGCTGTGACACCAAGCTGGCTCTGGAACGCAGCTCCCACCAGTGCTGTGCTCCTGTGACATGGCTGTGACAGCTGCAGTGTGTTCCCTGGAGCTGGTGGCTGCCCCTTGTAGCGTGGCCGTGACAGAGCAGGGCTGGTGCTGCCTGGGATGGGGCTGCTGCCTTATGCAGTCCATGTAATAAATAATCAGTTGTTCATCCGTTAGTGTCTGCTGGCACCTAGGCCGTGTCTTCGCAAACATCACAGCCATCTCTCTGAGAGGTGGAAGACCATCTTTGGCATCAAGCTTCCCAACGTCATTAGGGGAGCTTTAATCTAGAGTTGCCAGGGGGAGGATCCTCAAACCATCCCACTTTGAGGCTGCTGGTGGTAATGGATGCCCTGGTCCTGAGCTGGATCACAGGCCAGTAAGACAGCACCAAAGGTGCAGCATAAGGGGAGTGCAGTTGGAAAATCAGCCTCAATGGGAGCGCAACTCAAATGCCTGTACACTAATGCATGGAGCATGGGGAAAAAGCAAGAAGTATTGCAGGAGTGTGTGCGTGCCTACAGGGCTTTGATTTCATTGGCATCACTGAGAAATGGAGGAATGGCTCTCACAGCTGGAATGTGGGAATGGAGAAGACTCTGGGGGGACCTTAGAGCGGCCTTCCAGGACCTGAAGGGGGCCTACAGAAAAGCTGTGGGGGGTCTTTTTATATGGGCGGGT
>NW_018364488.1:0-1023 GCF_002078875.1 Numida meleagris | reverse complement strand
TTCAAAGAAGACTAAGATTAAATTATGAAAATTCACACTGATGCATGTAAAGTCAATTTATTGTGATAGTCTTATCTTTTATCCTGTAGTCCAGCAACTTTTTTTTATTATTATTATTTTGTGATTTCTAGCATCGTAAAGTGGGAAGGGGTAAAGGTGGGAGTAATTATTTTGCTAACAGAGTGAGATTTTATGGTACTAAACTACCATCAAGTGACATCTAACATTCCTACAATGTGTGCCCCCTCTTCTTCAAAGCAGAGTTAAGTAGTGGAGGTAGACAATAATGTTCATGTTACAATAAATGGTATAGAACTGGGAAAGAAGGAGTAGCAAGAAAAGAAGACGATGCTGATTCTATTACATTTTATCTATATTTTACAGTAGTTTTATCTCCACAGTGATAATAGCAAGGCATAAATATTCTGTGTATAGTGACTGACAGCTTTTCACAGTTTGGTTACTAGGTGCTGGTTCTTTGCTTGCAATTTTGGCTTATTTATTTATTTTTGTCTAAAACAGAGCCAGAACTCAGATTTTCTTACTCAGTAGTTTAGAAAATTTTAAAATAGCTGATTTGGAGCCACAGACACCTTTTTCTTTTTGTTAGAAGAATAACTCTGCTTTCTAGATATGTTCATGCCTATGATTAAAAGCTCTTTATGTATGCATCCATCTCCTTTAGCCTTACTGCTTCTGTTTGAGAATACAGGTGCCATTAAAGTGACAAAAGGATATGTTGCACTCCTAGGGGAAGTAATTATAGCAGTACAAAGTTTGCTATTTTATAATGCAGTACCAAATATTTATCATTGTATTAGTAAAAAAGCCATAAACTTTATGTTTGTAGAATGTAGCAATAAATGAACTCCTACTACAATGAAAAGCTAACTTTTCATAGGACCCAAAAGAAGTCTGTTCTAACAATAGCTAAGTCATTGTACAAAACACTCAAGATGCAGTATTGTGCCAGTCTTTCTTTTCTTTTTTCTTTTTCCCCCTTTCCTCATAAAAAGGATTTTA
>NW_018364487.1:0-931 GCF_002078875.1 Numida meleagris | reverse complement strand
TGGGATGGGGAAAAAAAGTGGGGAGAGGAACGGGAACGGGGGGGAACCAATGGGAAGGGTGTAAAAACGGGGGGGACCAAAGAGGCGGGGAACCAATGAGGGGGGGAGCAGTGAGAGCGACGGACCGCTCCGCTGAGGGAGGATCTATTTCCGGTTTGAAATCTATTTCCGGTTTAACCACTTCCGGTCTGGCGTTTTCCGCCGCCCTGTGACCTTTTTGACGCCGCCGTTCCCCCGCGCTCTGCGGCTGCGACATTTTTGGCTCCGCCCCTTCCCCCCAGTTCCTCCCTGTGGTTGGCGGCGCACGATGACGTCATGTCCGGGCTGCGCACCTTCCCCACGTGCATGGGTGAGCGCGGGGCACGGCGGGAAAATGTTTGATGGGGGGCGGCGTTGTGGGGTCCCATAGCGCCCCATAAGTGCCCTACAAGTGCCCCATAGCGCCCCACAAGTGCCCCATACAGCCCCATAAGTGCCCCATAGCGCCCCATAACTGCCCCATAGAGCCCCATAAGTGCCCCATAGCGCCCCACAAGTGCCCCACAGCGCCCCACAAGTGCCCCATAGCACCCCACAAATGCCCCATATTGCCCCATAACTGCCCCATAGCGCCCCATAAGTGCCCCATAGCGCCCCATAAGTGCCCCATAGTGCCCCATAGTGCCCCATAACTGCCCAGTAGAGCTCCATAAGTGCCCCATAGCGCCCCATAACTGCTCCATACTGCCCCATATCACCCCATAGTGCCCCATAACTGCCCCATATCACCCCATAGGTGCCCAATAGAGCCCCATAAGTGCCCAGTAGAGCCCCTAAGTGCCCCAAAGTGCCCCATAGCGCCCCATAATTACTCCATAGTGCCCCATAGCGCCCCATAAGTGCCCCATAGCGCCCCATAAGTGCCCCATAGCGCCCCATAATTGCTCCATAG
>NW_018364486.1:0-1025 GCF_002078875.1 Numida meleagris | reverse complement strand
GTGTTTGAGTGCTTGCCAGTTAATATCAGCAGACTGGACCTACAAAACAACCAGATCGCCAGTGTGCCCAAGGGGATTGCTGAGCTGAACTCCTTGAAGGAGCTGAACCTGGCATCAAACAGGCTGGCTGATCTGCCAGGGTGCAGGGCGTTTGTGGGCCTGCAGATCCTGAACATAGAGAGGAATTTGATCCTCACCCCATCCGCCGACTTCTTTGAGAGCTGCCCGAGCGTGAAGGAGCTACAGGCTGGGCAAAACCCATTCAAGTGTTCGTGTGAGCTGCAGGACTTCCTGCACCTGGAAAGGCAGTCTGGGGGGAAGCTGTCTGGCTGGCCGGAGGCGTATGTGTGCCAGTACCCAGAAGACTTGAGCGGAACGCAGCTGAAGGACTTCCACTTGACTGAGCTGGCTTGCAACACGACTCTGCTGCTCGTGACAGCTCTGCTGCTGACCCTGGTGCTGGTGGCCGTGGTGGCCTTTCTGTGCATCTACCTGGATGTGCCGTGGTACGTGCGGATGCTGTGGCAGTGGACGCAGACGAAGCGGAGAGCTTGGCACGACAGCCCCGAGGAGCGGGAAAGCGGTCTGCAGTTTCACGCCTTCATTTCCTACAGCGAACGCGATTCCTTGTGGGTGAAGAACGAGCTGATCCCCAATTTGGAGAAGGGGGAGGGCTGCATCCGGCTGTGCCAGCACGAGAGAAACTTTATCCCCGGCAAAAGCATTGTGGAGAATATCATTAACTGCATTGAGAAGAGCTACAGGTCCATCTTTGTGTTGTCACCCAACTTTGTGCAGAGCGAATGGTGTCACTACGAGCTGTACTTTGCCCATCACAAGCTGTTTAGTGAGAATTCCAACAGCTTAATCCTGATCTTGCTGGAGCCGATCCCTTCATATGTTATCCCTGCGAGGTACCACAAGCTGAAGGCTCTCATGGCAAAGAGAACCTACCTGGAGTGGCCAAAGGAGAGGAGCAAGCATGCGCTTTTCTGGGCTAACCTGAGGGCAGCTATTAGCATTAA
>NW_018364485.1:0-1026 GCF_002078875.1 Numida meleagris | reverse complement strand
AGAATCATAGAATCATAGAATCATAGAATCATAGAATCATAGAATCATAGAATGGCTTGGGTTGAAAAGGACCTCAAAGATCATCGAGTCTCAACTCTCCTGCCAAGTGCAGGGTCGCCAACCACTAGACCAGGCTGACCAAATCTTAGCATCCCTGTGTTCCCAGAGCCACTGCCATACTGTATTCAGGCTTTAGCATTTTGGACATGTTCCGAATTTTCCTGGCAGTGGACGTAGTAATGTTCTTGCTAAGACAGAAGTGAGACCCCCTCATTTGCCTTGCAGCTAAAAGCCTGTGGGCTTCTCTCAACTAGACTTTCTTCTTGACTGGGGAAATCTTCCATGAGTCTGATTCCGGTTAAAATTTGATGTTCTCTCTGTTGGCAGTCAAAAGATCCTTCCAGGTGGTGGTTCCCTCCGGAAATCAAGTCCTTACAAATGTTTACTTTTCTGTCTGCCTCATTAATCCTCATCTCAAATCACACTTTTTTTCCCAAAGTTTCCTTCCTGCTACAGCCATCAATCTCAGCCAGTGCCACATCCTTACTTTTCCTTGCACATTCCTTTACACCCTATGCCCTTACTGTTCTCATCTTGCCACTTCCACAGAAGTACAATGAGCAGCAGAAGCCATTTTTACCTGGCAGTGGAAAGAGGGCTCCAACATAAGTCACCAGGACAGATGATCATGCTACATTGCTGACAGATTTTTACTGTCTTCCTGTTGTCTTTTGGTTTGTTGCTGTGGAATAAAGTCATGGATCTCCATATAGCCATGTCAGCATCCAATACTTGGAGAAGAACTCTCAGGCGTGGGAACTGGCATATTTACCTGCTATGTTTCCACTGTTGGGAGTTAATTTCAGAAGAGAGGTTGCCTGAGTGCTATCAGAGGCAGACACTGCATGTTGTGGGACCTGTGAGAAGCTGTGTTGTATCTTCCTGCCAGCTGAGCTTTCTGTTGAACCCTCTTGTCTGTCCATTCTGTTGCTGAGAGGTTAGAGAGCAGGTGTGCAGCTGGTCCTA
>NW_018364484.1:0-967 GCF_002078875.1 Numida meleagris | reverse complement strand
TGGGGAAGCAGGATGGGGATCAGGGTACAGGATTGGGGACCGTGGGGGTGCGAGCTGGGGGTGAAGAATGCAATGTGGGGATGGGGGGTGAGGGATGTGGGTGCGAGCTGGGGGGTGCGGGGTGCAGGCGCAGGGTGCGGGACGTGGACCAAGGTGCAGGACTAGGGAGCAGGGCTGCAGGCTGGGGGTGCAGGATGCAACCTGGGGCTGTGGGCTCTGGGGTGGTGAGGGCACAGGGCTCTGTGCATGGGATGTGGGCTGGGGTGCAGCGGGGCCCCCCCTCAGCCCCCCCCATCACTGCCTGCACACAGCACAAGGGCTTCCCCCGGCCCCTCCCTCGCCAGCTGCCAGGGAGCCTCCGTGGGGAACCCCGTCCCCGTCCCCATCCCCGTCCCTGTCCCTGCAGCACGGGGTCTGCCATGCCCCATGCCCACAGCTCCGGGGGATCCCACACCGGCGCCAGCACCGGGCACGGCCACGTGTCACCGCTGCGGGTGCATGTCCCCAAGGTGCCACACGGACGGCACCATGGCACAGCGTGGCACACGTTTTGGCACGCGGGCACCTCAGCCCCACAGCCCCAAGCAGGCGGTGCACCCCATCTACCCCCCCATAGCCACATCTCCTGTCACCGGAGGCCACGTGCTGCTGGGGGACATCTGGGGCCACCTGGGGACACCCTCTGCCCCCCCCACCCTGTATCCCCAGCGTCCCCCATGTCCCCTTGTTGCAGCACCTCCGAAATAACAGACTGCCCCCCAAGCCCCCCACAGTGCACATATGTGGGGCCACGGACCCCCTCCGTGCCCACCGCCGCTCTCAGCCCCGCGCTGAACCCCCCCCCCGGCTGCCGGAGCCCTTTGATTCCCTTCCAGCCAACATGGTCTCCAAACGCACTAAAAATAGTTGGGCTGCGTACAAAACCCTCCGCACCCGCAGGGCTGCGGGGAAAGGAGGAGGAGGAGGA
>NW_018364483.1:0-1028 GCF_002078875.1 Numida meleagris | reverse complement strand
TTCATGTATTAAACAAAATTAAAACATAGAAAACAGCCTAATTTAGGTCTGATACTGAAAATTAGACTACTCTTTAACATTAGGGAAAGTAACCTTGTGTTGGGAAAAAAAGCTGTCGATTTGTTCTAAGGTACAGAAGCTACATATTCAGAAACCTAACATATGTTTGTATAATACTTAAATATAAAAACACTAAACCTGAATTATACATTTATTTGCTTTTCTTATTCTGGATGAGTTACTTTAATTAAAAAAAAATCAGTGTTGTCCTACCAATCTTATTTCTTTTCTGATAGAAGAACATGAGCTAAAATATTTAACGTTCTCCCGATATGGTCGTTGGGAAATTGAATCTTTCAGGAGCACAACTTGTACTGAAGCCCTGCTGTGTAGAGTTACATTTGGTGACATCGTATTACAGCATATTCTACAGTGATCTGGCACACTACATCAAGATAATTCTGTCTTAATTCTGTTCAGTTGTGTAGGATCTGAACCATTCCTTTTTACTTTTCTGAAACCATAATGAGTGTGACATATTTCTTCTCAAATAAACCAATGGTTTAGCATAAGAGTTGAAAGTTATCATAATATTCATCTTTACCAGTTATCTCTGATTATGCCTGAAGAATTCATGTCATTGCAAAAATCAAACATGATATAAAAGTATAGAAAAAAATATGTTTTGTGGCAGCCTCAGAAAATCTTTCCAGTCTGTAATTTTTACCATACCTCCTCTTATGAAGAAAAAAGTCATGAAATGCTAAATCCCACTCATGTACTTTTTCAGTCTATTTACATGCTGCTGTCATGGTGTTCAGTAATGTCTTTTTCCTCTTACTTTCATATGTTGACAACAAAAACTCATCTCCATTGTCACCTGGAAAAAATTCTCAAAACCTGTAAGCAACAAACAAGAGATATTCATATACTTTCGATAATTCTTTGAAAATCTAAATTGACTTAGTCTAAATTATCTTATCTAGCTTTGATCATTTTGCATATTTCTAACACAAATCTAATAGTAG
>NW_018364482.1:0-972 GCF_002078875.1 Numida meleagris | reverse complement strand
ACATAGGACCAAGGACAATGGGGACATGGGGACATGGGGGACATGGGGACCCAGGGACATGGGGACACGGGGACACGGGGACACGGGAACAAGGACACTGGGGACACGGGGACACGGGGGACATGGGGACATGGGACCAAGGACACTGGGGACATGGGGACATGGGGGACATGGGGACCCAGGAGTCCCAGGGACATGGGACCAAGGACACTGGGGACACGGGGACACAGGGGACATGGGGAGCCAGGGACATGGGGACACAGGGGACATGGGGACCCAGGAGTCCCAGGGACATGGGACCAAGGACACAGGGACATGGGGACACGGGGGACATGGGGACACAGGGACATGGGAACACAGGGGACACAGGGACACGGGAACAAGGACACTGGGGACACGGGGGACACGGGGACACAGGGACATGGGACCAAGGACACTGGGGACATGGGGACATGGGGACACAGGGGACACAGGGGACATGGGGACATGGGCACCCAGGGACATGGGGACATGGGGGACATAGGGGACCCAGGGACATGGGACCAAGGACACATAGGGGACATGGGGACATGGGGGACATGGGGACCCAGGGACATGGGGACACGGGGACACAGGGACATGGGAACAAGGACACTGGGGACACGGGGACATGGGGACATAGGGGACATGGGGACACAGGGGACACGGGGACACAGGGGACACGGGAACAAGGACACTGGGGACATGGGGACACAGGGACACGGGGACATGGGACCAAGGACACTGGGGACACGGGGACATGGGGACATGGGGACACAGGGACATGGGGACATGGGGGACACGGGGACCCAAGGACATGGGACCAAGGACACTGGGGACACGGGGACACGGGGACCCAGGGACATGGGACCAAGGACACTGGGGACATGGGGACACTGGGGCCACGGGGCCACCTGCACGATGCTGTATGTCCAGCCCTGCTGCACGCGGTCC
>NW_018364481.1:0-1004 GCF_002078875.1 Numida meleagris | reverse complement strand
TCCATCCTCCATATTTCCATCCATTCCTCCTTCTTCCATCCATCAGTCCTCCACGTATCTGCTGTCCATCCCTCCTGCATCCATCCCTCTTCCGTATTTCCATCCCCCATCCATCCCTCCTCCATTCATTCTCCATCCGTCTCTCCTCCCTATTTCCATCCTCCATCCCTCCCTCCTCCATCCCTCCTCCATCCACCATTCCATCCTTCCTCCATCCATCCCTCCTCCATCTTTCCATCTCTCCTCCATCCCTCCTCCATCCACCATTCCATTCCTCCTCCATCCATTCCTCCTCCATCTTTCCATCTCTCCTCCATTCCTCCTCCATCCATCATTCCATCCATTCTTCGTCCATCTCTCCTCCATCTTTCCATCCTCCATCCATTCCTTCTCCATCTTTCCATCCATCCTCCATCCATCCCTCCTCCATCTTTCCATCCATTCTCCATCCCTCCTCCATCCATCATTCCTTCCATTCTTCATCCATCTCTCCTCCATCTCTCCTCCATATTTCCATCCTCCATCCAACCCTTCTCCATATTTCCATTCCTCCTCCATTCATCCTCCATCCCTCCTTCCTCCATCTTTCCATCCATTCTCCATCCCTCCTCCATCTCTCCTCCATCCATCCCTCCTCCATCTTTCCATCCATTCTCTATCCTTCCTCCATCCATCCTCCATCCCTCCTTCCTCCATCTTTCCATCCATTCCTCCATCCTTCCTCCATCTCTCTTCCATCCATTCCTCCTCCACCTTTCCATCCTTCCTCCATCCATCCCTCCTCCATCCATCCTCCATCTTTCCATCTCTTCTCCATCTCTCCTCCATTTTTCCATCCTCCATCCAACCCTTCTCCATCTTTCCATCCATCCTCCATCCATCCTTCCTCCATCTTTCCATCCATTCTCCATCCCTCCTCCATCCTTCCTCCATCATTCCATCCATCCTCCATCCCTCCTCCATCCATTCCTCCTCCACCTTTCCATCCCTCCTCCATCCATCCC
>NW_018364480.1:0-1030 GCF_002078875.1 Numida meleagris | reverse complement strand
TAAGTCCTTTGCTCAGTTCACATCCCAAGACAAATGATATTAGTTCATAATTAATTGTTTTTAAGTTGCTCCATATATTTCAAATTCTCTTTTTTCACTCTAAGTCTCCATCTGTATCCAATGGTGTTAAATCACAGACTGAAAGCATGATATTAAATTAAGATAAAAGTAGCCTGACAGCTGCACAAAGAACTAATTAGGAACCTCTTTACATTTACTTTAAACCATGTAATCAATGCAGAAATGTATGAATCAGATAGTATCTTCTTAATATCCTCACAACACAAAGTCAATAACTGTCGTATTTATTTCAAATCATTCAAGAGGTGAAATTTTCCTAATTTTCTTTTAAACAATTTTCAGGGCCACAGTTCAGTTTAATAACTCACTAGCAGCTCCTTAGAACTTATACGTAAGAAGACTAGACACTGCTGATTCACAACTGTTTTTGTGTTTTTAATTTTTGTAAGTAATTGCTGTTTCTCTTTGTTTCAAACAGTGCTCATAACCTCAAACCTCTTCAAGTAATTAGTTACATCAATAACTTGATCTTTGTACACCTATTTATTTTTAAATCCCAAGCTTATGTTAGCCCTTTAACTTCACACTTTGTATAGCTCTCTAAACAGTCACTCACATTGGTGCCTTTAAATGCATGGTGAGTGGTACCTCCTTTGCAGTTTTGTCCTTAACTTCCTTTAACCCAAGTTTTGTTTTCCTCTTCATTCTTTTAAATTCAATGGAATCTTGTGGAGCCCAGCAGAAATTCCTTGGATTACCTCTGTAAGAAAGAGAAGCATTCTCCTATAGCCCTAAGAAATTATTTTGTAGGACTAGAGAAAAGTTGCCATAAATAAAGCATAACCTTCAATCACTTGCTTGTTGTATTGTCGAAGAGCCTACTCAGTTGCATGAGAAGAAAGCACCAGACTTGTATCCAACCTGTTCTAAAGTTAGTCTAAGCAGGTTAGGTTCAAAGGACAAATATATGCCTTCTCTAATCCTAAAGATGCTTTCTTTCCATGTTCCT
>NW_018364479.1:0-1031 GCF_002078875.1 Numida meleagris | reverse complement strand
CGGGACCGACAGCCGCGCGGCGCCGCCGCTCTGGGCACGGCGCCTCTGCCAACGCTCCCGTTTGCACCCTCAGATCCGGGAGCACCACCGCAAGGTCCGGAAGGAGGCCAAGAAGCGCGGCCGCAAGAAGCCCCGCAAGGACCCCGGCGTTCCCGGTGCGGCACCGTTCAAGGAAGCGCTGCTGCGGGAGGCCGAGCTGAGGAAGCAGCGGGTAACGGCGGCCGGACCGCGTGTGTGTGTGTGTGTGTGTGTGTGTGTGTGTGTGTGTGTCTGTCTGTCTGTCTGTCTGTCTGTGGGTGTGTGTGTCTGTCTGTCTGTGGGTGTGTGTGTCTGTCTGTCTGTGGGTGTGTGTGTGTGTGTCCGACTGTGCTGCCTCAGCAACTCTTAGCGCAAATCAGTAAATGTGGGGAGAGGAGTGGCTTCCCTTACTGCCCTCACATGCGTTTTACCTGGCTTGGCCCTTACTTGTTTGCGATCAGCTCGAAGAACTGAAGCAGAAGCAGAAGCTTGACAGACAGAAAGAACTCGAAAGGAGGAGGAAACTCGATGCCAAGAGGAGTGCAGCTGCCGTCCAGGAACAAACTGAGGGAAAGGTTGGTTTCCAGTCTGATTGTCATTCTTTGAAGCGTGTGGAAGCAATGAAGTCATCCTGAAATTACATCTCTGCAAGTCTCATGTTAGGTTTTCGGGCTGCATGCACACACAAATACAATGCAGTAATTCTCATTTAAATCATTTTTTCCTTCATTATTTGCATGCAGGAATCCTCCAGCAAATCTGAAGCAAAGAAGACCAAGAAGGTGCAAGATAAAAACGCAAAGAAATCATTTCACAGTGAGCTTGAGAAAGTAAGAAGCTTCACCTGTTTTTATGTAATTTGATGAGAGGCAATGAAACAACTTAGAATCATAGAATGGCTTGGGTTGGAAGGGACCCCAAGGATCATCAAGTTCCAATCCTCCTGCCACAGGCAGAGCCACCACCCTCCAGATCTGGCACTAGACCAGGTTGCCCAGGGCCCCATCCAACCT
>NW_018364478.1:0-981 GCF_002078875.1 Numida meleagris | reverse complement strand
CCCCCCTTTAGGATTTCGGGGTCCCTCCCCCTTAGGATCTTGGGGTCCCTCCCCCTTTAGGATCTTGTGGTCCCCCCCTCATATTTCAGGGTCCCTCCCCCCTCAGATTTCGGGGTCCCCCCCCTTTAGGATCTTGTGGTCCCCCCCCTCGTATTTCAGGGTCCCCCCCCCTCAGATTTCGGGTTCCCTCCCCTTTAGGATTTCGGGGTCCCCCCCTCCTATTTTGGGGTACCCCCCCCTTTGGGATTTCGGGGTCCCACCCCCTTTAGGATCTTGTGGTCCCCCCCTCCTATTTTGGGGTCCCCCCCTTTAGGATTTTGGGGTCCCCCCCTCAGATTTCGGGTTCCCTCCCCCTTTAGGATCTTGTGGTCCCCTCCTCATATTTTGGGGTCCCCCCCTCCTATTTTGGGGTCCCCCCCCTTTAGGATTTCGGGGTCCCCCCTCGGATTTCGGGGTCCCCCCTCCTATTTTGGAGTCCCTCCCCCTATAGGATTTCGGGGTCCCTCCCATTTAGGATTTCGGGGTCCCCCCTTCAGATTTTGGCCCCCCCCCTTTAGGATCTCGGGGTCCCCCCTCAGATTTCGGGGTCCCCCCCCTTTAGGATCTTGTGGTCCCCCCTTTAGGATTTCAGGGTCCCCCCTATGGGATTTTGGGGTCCCTCCCCCCCTCGAATTTCGGGGTCCCCCCCCTTTAGGATCTTGTGGTCCCCCCCTCGTATTTCAGGGTCCCCCCTTCAGATTTTGGGTTCCCCCCTTTAGGATTTCGGGGTCCCCCCCTCCTATTTCGGGGTCCCCCCCTTTAGGATCTTGTGGTCCCCCCCTCCTATTTTGGGGTCCCCCCCTTTAGGATTTCGGGGTCCCTCCCTCGGATCTTGGGGTCACCCCACTTTAGGATTTTGGGGTCCCCCCCTCAGATTTCGGGGTCCCTCCCCCTTTAGGATCTTGTGGTCCCCCCCTCATATTTTGGGGTCCCCCCCTTTAG
>NW_018364477.1:0-1010 GCF_002078875.1 Numida meleagris | reverse complement strand
AACACCGACACCAACAACACCGACACCAACAACACCGACACCAACAACACCGACACCAACAACACCGACACCAACAACACCAGAACCAACAACACCAACACCAACAACACCAACACCACCAACACCAACACTGACACCAACACCGGAACCAACACCAACGACACCGACACCACCAACACCGACACCAACAACACCGACACCAGAACCAACAACACCAACACCAACAGCACCAACACTGACACCAACACCGGAACCAACAACACCAACACCACCAACACCGACACCAACAACACCGACACCACCAACACTGACACCAACAACACCGACACCAACAACACCGACACCACCAACACCAACACCAGAACCAACAACACCGACACCAACAACACCAACAACACCAACACCAACACTGACACCAACACCGGAACCAACACCAACGACACCGACACCAACAACACCAACACCAACACGAACACCAACACCACCAACACCAACACTGACACCAACACTGGAACCAACAACACCAACACCAACAACACCGACACCAACAACACCGACACCACCAACACCGACACCAGAACCAACAACACCGACACCAACAACACCAACAACACCAACACCAACACTGACACCAACACCAGAACCAACACCAACGACACCGACACCAACAACACCGACACTGACACCAAGACCGGAACCAACACTGCCACCAACAACAGACACCAACACTGGAACCACCACCACCACCGGCACCACCACCACCAATAGCAACACCAACAACACTGACACCAACACCGACACTGACACCACCACCACCGATACCAACACCGCCACCTGTGTCACCGCCACCTGTGTCGCTGTCCCCTGGATCCCTGTCGCTGTCACCTGTGTCACCATCACCAGTGTCACCTGGATTCCCCCGCCCGTGTCACCATCACCTGTCACCATCACCCGTGTCACCGTCACCTGTGTCACCATTACCTGTCACCATCACCCGTGTCACCGTCACC
>NW_018364476.1:0-1031 GCF_002078875.1 Numida meleagris | reverse complement strand
GCAGTCCTTTGGCATTTCTTGATGTTTCTGTACTGCATAACAAACCTGTGTTTGCACTGGAATCCAGAGCTTGGTTGTGAGTCAAACTTGTCTTGACTTTCAGACTGGCTTTGGAAAACAACTCCATTAACACATTTCCTGTGGGTATCTTGCTCATAGTTGTCTGCAGTTTATGGAAGGGATTTCTTTGTTTAGTTTTGGAGGGTTTTTCACGTCTTCTCTAGCATTTTGTCCTGGTTGCTGCACAGTACTGCAATTCTCCAAGACTGAATATAAACCACCAGTACCGCTGCTCGGGATGGGGCACAGCCCCGTTGCTGTGGTTGTCATGGGCACCAGTGGAAACTCCTTCAATCTGCAGGGAGTTAAGCAAAACCTAGGACTTGCACTGTCCTTCCTGAAAGCAGAGTCTTGTCCTGCCCTGTCCTGCTTTAGGGCAGGTGGGCAGGTGCCCAGCGGGAAGCAGTTCTGGCTGACATGGGTTTGCATGAGATTCAGGTGCAACGGAGGCTGCATGCGAGAACCAGTGTTTGAATAAACACTGGCAAGCAGACCTGTCATCCTGCTGAAGGGAGAAAATAGTTTTCCTTTTCAGTGTGCACTGGAAATTCCTGCAGTTCACCAAATGCGATTTTTTAGAAGCCTGGCCTGAAACCTGCCTTTCTCCATTGGTTTGAGTCAGTGTTTTTCTGGACCGTAGCAGCCTTTCAGGAGCTGTTGGTGGACTAGACAGTTCCTGGCACAATGAGGCTTCTCAATCCTCAGCTTTCTTCCTGCAGTTCTAATTACTTTCTCCCAGCAGGGGAGGTAGGCTTGAGGCCAAGGTAGAGGAATTCAGGCCCAGGTTTATGGCTGCTGTATTGGAAAAATGAAGCTTTTTGCTTTTGTCCTTGATGATATGATAGCAAAATTGAAGAACTGAACTTAATGGCTGACTCAATGAAGTTTCTTAGCGTGCGTTTTCCCACCTTTTACATTAGGTTTTATCTGGAGTTGCTGAAATCCAAGTCTCACTTCTTCCTATTATAAAT
>NW_018364475.1:0-1032 GCF_002078875.1 Numida meleagris | reverse complement strand
CGTCACTGTCACCGCCAACAATGTCACCACGTCAACATCACCGCCAACAACGTCACCGTGTCACTGTCACTACCACCGTCACCACATCACCGCCACCAACGTCACCACCATCACCATAACTACCACCATCACCGTGTCACTGTCACTGCCAAACAATGTCACCGCCAACCATGTCACCACATCACTGTCACCAACGTCACCGGCAACATCACTGCCAATAATGTCACCACCACCATCACCATTACCGCCACCAACGTCACTGTCACCGCCAACAATGTCACCATGTCAACATCACTGCCAACAATGTCACCACATCAACATCACCGCCAATGTCACCGTGTCACCGTCACTGCCACCATCACCACATCACCGCCACCAACGTCACCGCCAACCATGTCACCACATCACTGTCACCAACGTCACTGCCAACCATGTCACCACATCACTGTCACCAACGTCACCGCCAACATCACTGCCAACAATGTCACCACCACCAACATCACCATTACCGCCACCAACGTCACTGTCACCGCCAACAATGTCACCACGTCATCATCACCGCCAACGTCACCATCACTGCCAACGTCACCACCAACGTCACCACCATCCCCATAACCACCACCATCACCGTGTCACCATCACCGCCAACGTCACCGCCAACCATGTCACCATGTCACCATCACCGCCAACGTCACCGCCAACCATGTCACCATGTCATCATCACCGCCAATGTCACCGTCACTGCCAACGTCACCACCATCCCCATAACCACCACCACCACCGTGTCACCATCACCGCCAACGTCACCGCCAACCATGTCACCATGTCATCATCACCGCCAACGTCGCCGTCACTGCCAACGTCACCACCATCCCCATAACCACCACCACCACCGTGTCACCATCACCGCCAACGTCACCGCCAGCAACGTCACCGTGTCACCGTCACCGTCCCCGCGCGGCCGTCACCTGCTCGTCGGTGTAGCCCAGGATGCCGGCCATGGCCCCGCTGGCCGCGCTCTGCACCGCGTCC
>NW_018364474.1:0-1033 GCF_002078875.1 Numida meleagris | reverse complement strand
GCACCAGGCAGCGGCGCGACAGCACCGAGACGTTGCCCCGCTGCAGGACGTCGAAGGAAGAGACCAGGTCCCGGTAAATGTCGCTGGTGTAGCCCGAGCCGTCCACACTGACGGCCAGCACCGCCGGGGCTGGGGGTGACACAGGGGACCCCAAATTCTCACCCCCCTGCCTGCAGAGTGGGTGATAGGGGGGACACCAAATCCTCACCCCCTGCCTGCAGAGTGGGTGTTAGGGCGAACCCCAAATCCTCACCCCCCTGCCTGAAGAGCGGGTGTTAGGGGGGGACCCCAAATCCTCACCCCCCTGCCTGCAGAGTGGGTGTTAGGGGGGACCCCAAATCCTCACCCCCTGCCTGAAGAGCGGGTGTTAGGGGGGACCCCAAATCCTCACCCCCCTGCCTGCAGAGCGGGTGCTGGGGGAGACCCCAAATCCTCACCCCCTGCCTGCAGAGTGGGTGATGGGGGGGACCCCAAATCCTCACCCCCCTGCCTGCAGAGTGGGTGATGGGGGGGACACCAAATCCTCACCCCCTGCCTGCAGAGTGGGTGATGGGGGGGACCCGAAATCCTCACCCCCCTGCCTGCAGAGTGGGTGCTGGGGGGGACCCCAAATCCTCACCCCCCTGCCTGCAGAGTGGGTGATAGGGGGGACACCAAATCCTCACCCCCTGCCTGCAGAGTGGGTGATAGGGGGGACCCCAAATCCTCACCCCCCTGCCTGCAGAGCGGGTGCTGGGGGAGACCCCAAATCCTCACCCCCTGCCTGCAGAGTGGGTGTTAGGGCGAACCCCAAATCCTCACCCCCCTGCCTGAAGAGCGGGTGTTAGGGGGGACACCAAATGCTCACCCCCCTGCCTGCAGAGTGGGTGATAGGGGGGACCCCAAATCCTCACCCCCTGCCTGAAGAGCAGGTGTTAGGGGGGACCCCAAATCCTCACCCCCCTGCCTGCAGAGTGGGTGCTGGGAGGACCCCCAAATCCTCAGCCCCTGCCTGCAGAGTGGGTGATAGGGGGGACCCCAAATCCTCACCCCC
>NW_018364473.1:0-936 GCF_002078875.1 Numida meleagris | reverse complement strand
CCCCGCTCCCCCCCCAGCCCTCCCCCCGGTGACGTCACGGCCCTCGCGGCGACGTCACGCCGGCCCTCCGACCTCACCGGGGCCCTCTCCGGGGGCGGCGGAGTCGGCGGCGGCGGCGGCGGTGGACGCGGCCCTCCAAGATGGCGGCGGCCCCACCGGAAGCAGCGCGCCTGCGCGTCGCTGGCCCCGCCTCCCTCGCGGCCCCATTGGCCGGCGCTCCCCGTCGTCCTCTCCGATTGGTCGGCGCCGAGCCGGGCGCTGATTGGGCGGAGGGAGAGGCGTGGCCCCCCATTGGCTGCCCGCCCGCCGTCGCCGTGACGACGAGGTCCCGCCCCTTCCGGGAGAGGCGTTGCCCGGGAAACGCGGCCTAGTTGGGGGGGGTGAAGCCTGAGGGATGGGAAAGCGGCGAAGAAGGGGCAGAAAATGGAGCAAAACGGGCGAGAAATGGAGAAACCTTGGGACAAAGGGGCACGAAATGGGAAAATGCAATAAGGAACGTGGGGAAACGGGCGCGCATCTGGGAAAGCTTCCTTAAAATTGGGAAAATTGCTGCAGAAACGGGGATACTGAGTAAACGCGCATAAAGTGGGGACGTTGGGGGAAATAGGCTGAAAGTGAGGAGAAAGCGGCCGGAAACGGGCACAGCGTGGGCAAAATATGGGCACAAAATGGGCAGAAAGTGGCCGAAAATGGGCTAAAAGAACAGGCCGCGAAAAGACCCACGTGACCCCCAAGCCAAGATGGCCGCCCCCAACCCAAGATGTTTTTTCAGCCAAGATGGCGGCCCCCAACCCAAGATGGCGGCCCCCGACCCAGTATGACCCCAACCCCAGATGACCTTTGACCCAAGGCGGTCGCCCCAACCCGGAGTGATTCCAACGCAAGATGGCTGCTCCCGAGATGACCTTTGACCCAAGATGGCTGCCCCCAGCACCA
>NW_018364472.1:0-1033 GCF_002078875.1 Numida meleagris | reverse complement strand
TGTCGCCACAGGACTTGTTTCTCGAGGCCTAATATGGTGTTTCGGGCGGTAGCATGGGGTACTGGAAATGTTTTGAGCCACCCAGTGGTTGCCTCCACCACGGTGAGCACATAACACTTAACATCGTGCACGGCAAGCTCAGCCGCACCTGCGCTGGAACCAGAACTCCCTCCAAGCGCAGACGACTTGTAGCTGCCGGCTGCGCCAGCCTCTGTGGCACACGTGTCCAACCACTAGCCAAACTGGGCCCACTGCTCTAGCCTGTCTAGGTCCCTTGGAATGGCATCCCACCCCTCTGGTGTGTCAACCACACCCCACAGCTTGGTGTCGTCAGTGAACTTGCTGAGGGTCCACTCAACCCCACTGTCGCTGGTGTAGATATTCATGAGGATCGGCCCCTGCACTGACCCCTGAGGACACCGCTCATCTCCAATCTCCATCCAGACATGGAGCCATGGAGCTGCTCTCTGGACTCGATCCTGCAGCCAGTTCTTTGTCCAGCGAACAGTCCAGCCATCAAATCCATCTCTTTTCACTCTGGGGAGAAGGATGTTGTGGGGTACCGTCAAAGGGGGTCAAAGGGGTCGAAGGCCTTACTGAAGTTGATATAGATGACGTCAGTGGCTCTTCCCTTGCCCATTGATGCAGTGACGCCATCTCAGAAGGCCACTAGATTGGTTACTCAAGATTTGCCCTTGGTGAAGCCATGCTGGTTCTCCTGTATCACCTCCCTGCCTTCCAAGGGCCTTAGCACAGCTTCCAGGAGGATCTGCTCCATGGTCTTCCCCGGCACAGAGGTGAGTCTGACAGGTCGGTAGTTCCCCGGGTCCTCTTTTTTGCCCTTTTTAAAAATGGGTACGACGTTACCTTTTTTCCAGTCACCAAGGACATCACCTCTTTGCCACGGCCTTCCAGGTATCCTAGAGAGTGTCCTGGCAACCATATCAGCCAGTTCCCTTAGGACTCTGGGATGCATCTCATGGGGACCCATAGACTTGTGGATGTTCAGGTTCCTCAGGTGGTCACGAAACTG
>NW_018364471.1:290137-329259 GCF_002078875.1 Numida meleagris | reverse complement strand
TTTTTTTTTTTTGCAGTGGGGCGGGTGTGAGGGTGCCATCCAGACATGCAGAGATGGGATCAGGAAAAATGACGGAGCATGAAAAATAACAAGAGTTTCTACAGGTTCATTGGTCAGAAAAGACAGATCAAGGAGAGTGTATCCCTCTGATAAATGAGGAGGGAGAAATGGAAACAACAGACATGGTGAAGGCTGAGGTACTCAGCAAGTTCTTTGTCTCAGTCTTCATTGGCAATAAAGCTTCTTGTATCTCTCACTCTCCCAAATCCCTAGGTGGGAGCTGGGAGAGAAAAATGCCTCCCACTGTATGCAAAGAGCAAGTGCAAGACGACCTGATGAGACTGTGTAGAGAATGGGTACAAGTCTATGGGGTCTGATGACATGCCCCAGTATCCTGAAGGAACTGGTTGGCATGGTTGCCAGGCCACTGTCAATGATATTTGAAAAGTCATGACTGTCAGGTGAAGTTCCCAGAGAGTTGGAAAAAGGGAAATATCACTCCCATTTTTAAGAAATGGAGGAAGGAAAACTCGGGGAACAGACTGGTGCGCTTCTTGTCTGTGCCTGTCTATGCATGGAATAGATAGATATTCCTGGTTGCTATGTTAAGGCACATAGAAAATGAGAAGGTGGCCTAGACAGCCAACAAGGCTTCACCAAGGGGATATCATGCCTGATCAATCTGGTAGCCTTTTATGATGGAGTGATAGCATTTATGGGCAAGGAAGGGCAAATGATTTCGTCTTTCTGGAACTATGCAAAGCCTTTGACATAGTCCCACACCATACTACAATGGAAGGAAGAGATACTATTCAGAGGTACCCAGATAAGCTTGAGGAATGAGCCCACAGGAACAAAATAAGATTCTACAAGGCCAGGGGAAAGGTGTTTCACTTGGCTTGGGGCAATCTTAGGTATGAATACAGACTGGGAGAAGAACTCCTTGAGAGCAGCCCTGTGGAAGAAGGACTTGGGGGTTCTGGAGAACAGAAAATTTTGATGAAAGCCAACAGTGTGCCTAAAAAGCCTAAAAAGCCTAAAAAGCCAACAGTATCCTGGGCTGTATCAAGAAAGGTGTGTCCAGCAGAATGAGGGAGGTGATCGTCACTTCCGTTATGCCCTTGGGAGACCCCATCTGGAGGGCTGCATCCAGTTCCTGGGCATCCAGCACAAGAAAGACATGGAGCTTATGGAGAAGGTCTAGAAGAGGGCCACGAAGATGATCAAAGGTCTGGATAATCTCTCCTTCAAAGACAACCTGAGAGAGTTGTACTTGTTCAGCTTGAAGAAGAGAAGGTTTGGGTAGACCTCCTTCTAGCCTTCCAGTACTTAAAAGGAGCTCATAAGCAGGAGGGACAACTTTTGGTAAAGATTATTACAGCACATGGGGGAATTATGTTAAAATAAAAGAGAATTAGAAGGAAATCTTTTACTCAGAGGTTGTTGAGGCACTGGAATAGGTTGCTTGGAGAAGCTGTGGATGCCCTATCCCTGCAGATGTTCAAGGCCAGTTTGGATGAGGCGCTGAATAGCTGGCCTTGGAGGTGGCAAATCTGCCCATGGCGGGTGGATCGGAACTCTATTGTCTTTAAGGTCTTTTTTTTTCCCAAGCAACTCTATGAATCTATGATTCTATGATTCTATGGTAATATCCTAGTAAAGCTTTAGGTTTCTAGCTAAAGTTGATTCTGATTTGGTTCAATGAACTACATGTTTTGTTGCAGTCCATCTTCATATTTCTAAAAGATTTATGAAATGTATTTGATTGATGTCAAATAAAATTTTCAATATATAAACGCAATTCCCACTGTAATGTTTTGAAATCGAAAGGAAATCTAAAAAAAAAAAAAAAAAGCACCATGTGGACATCTTCCAAAACGATTAATTCTGATTATGATGTGTCCAAGGAAAAAATCTAACCATGACTAAAACTAAGATACTGAATATATCTACTGAGAGATAACATTAGAATGCCAGCAGTATTTGTGCTGCATTTCATTATTAGCCAAGAAAACATTTCAAGACTTCCAGAAACAAAACAAAACAAAAAAAAGTTGTAGAAAATGGCACAATCTGATGTTTGACTACAGTGAACTATTTATAAACAGAGGATATTCCAAACAGTAAAATATGTCAAAGAAATTAGCTTAGGAGCAAATGAATATTGAAAGGAAAATACTGAAATTTACTGAGATGATCAACACTTGTGCAGGCACGTTCTGTTGTATAGAGGGGATAGCATTGTAGAAGGGTGTCTCCCACGCCAAGGAAACCCCAGTGGAGTACAGAGAGGGTCTGACTGTCAGAAGAGAGGAACATCTTTGTTCACAGGCTTTCCAAGTAGCCCGCTGAAGAGGTCTTTAAACTATAGTTTCTGGGGAAGGGGAAACTCAATCCACCCCACTCCTAACACCTTGATGTCAGTGCCAGAAGTAGATGCTCAGAACCTGGAGAAGGACACATGTCAATGGCACAGCACTTCAAAAGCAGTACAAATGAAATCCAGCTGTTCCAGTCAATAAGACAGCTTAATCAAGAGCTAACGTATATTCCTCTATGCAAATGTACGTAGTATCAGAAGAAACCAGAGGAGTTAGAAATATCAGCTGAACATGAGCAAACAGTGTGTCCAGGTGGCCAAAAAGGTCACTGGCACCCTGGCTTGTATCAGAAATAATGTTCGCAGCATGAGCAGGGAGGTGGTTGTCCCACTGTAATCAGCTCTGGTCAGGTTGCATCTCAAGTACTGTGTTTAGTTTTGTCCTATTTGTCCAATGAATACTATAGTCATCACATTTGTGTTATAGATACATCTACCAAATCTATCACATCTGGCACATTCTTAATGCAGTTGTCCCAGTGTAATTTCTGCTAAATCCTTACTATTGTGTTACGTGCATTACCTAGAGGAAATTTGATAGCTTTTGTTTTATATACTTTCCAGTTTACTGGAATCGTTCCTTAATTGCC
Organism: Numida meleagris; assembly: GCF_002078875.1. Classification (NCBI taxonomy): domain Eukaryota; kingdom Metazoa; phylum Chordata; class Aves; order Galliformes; family Numididae; genus Numida; species Numida meleagris. The sequence continues at coordinate 326,289 of NW_018364471.1, read as the reverse complement.
TAAGACCTGATATTCATAACCTGAAAACATAAATTATAAGAACTATCTGAAACAAAGGAACTTCTTGAAAATTTCAGAATAATTGTACCCATATCCAGCTCTTCTTATAACCCAAAGAAACTCCAGCTCATCTTACAACACTCAGGAATAGACTCCTCCTGTGCCTTTAAGACTTCCTCCCTGAAGAGTGTCCAGCCTTCCTGGGCCCTTTAACCCTTCAGGACAGACTCTCAAGGAGCTCTCTTTCCACCCGTCTCTCGTCCTGATAGCACCTCGCACCTCAGCCGTCTTATCGTCGGTAGTAGAGTAAGGCCTACCTTGACTTTTGGACATTCTCTCTCGCTGTATTGGATTTATCAGCTTAAATTGTAATTATATTGTATTATAGTGTGTTGTTTTGCATTCCGATATCTTATTTAGTAAATTAGTTTGTTTCTCCTCAGATTGTTGCTGCTGTTTTACTCTCAGGACCATCTCCTCAACCTTTTTTCCCTTTTCTCTTTCCCAGGGCGTGGGTCCACCGTCCCATTCGTCATGGAACCGGGCTGAACGCCATTAAACCATTGACAATACAGCATTGTACATTGGTATACAGTCACATTCTGGAGAGATGGTGGAATTCTAAGAGAAAAGAGAGAAATCTTAGACAAAAACAAAACAAAGCAAAGCAAAGCAAAACAAACTACCACTGTTTTTGTATTAGTTTCAGTACTGAAATGGTTTGATTTCCTTCACATATCATGTTTCTTGTACTCAGTGTCAATAACCCAACTTTTCTTCCCTTTCTAAAACCATATCCCAGATGTCACCACAAATTTCTGGCTTTCTCAGGAAAACACAGACTTTTTTTTTTTAATGATTTTCTGATTGATTTCAATTAGTAATGAAACTTAAAAGGCAATGACATTTATGAAGTGTATGTAACGGAAATGGATAATCTGGAAGATTTGAAAATATATTACTAAAATTGCAAAGGATACATAAGTCCTGACCATTACAATTTTTGCCTGCCATTGTTATTTTTCTGTTAGACAGAAGAATGAAGTTGGCTGAATTAAACAACTCTAAACGGAGAGGTATAAGGTACTAATTTATAACCCAGTAATTACTTACATCATTATGAATGGATTCTGATCAGTGTTCTCAAATGATATATTTATTATTGGGTAATAATATAATCAACATTTTTTTCTTTGCTCTGTCATTTGACCATGATCTAGCACTGATAGACTAAATTTCAAATTTCTGCTCTAATTTATAAGTGAATTTGATATGCTCAGTTCTCCAAGTTCATAAGCTGTAGTGAGAGGAGGAAAACATTCTCCTGTTTGTAGAACAAATTTCACATGCAAATCTAGAATATAGATTTGTGCTATATTTAGTCTATAATTATTCCTTTCACATTTTATGACATCATCACTGACTGGACAGATGAAGGGACAGCAGTGGCTGCTATGTACTTTGACTTCAGCAAGATGTTTGACACTATCTTCCACTGCATTCTTTTAATGAAGCTCAGGAATTTTGTTGCAGGTGAGCAGATGGTGAGATGGATTGAAAAGTGATTGACTGGCAGAGCTCAGAGGGTTGTGATCAACAGTGCAAAGTCTAGTCAGAGGCCTATAACTAGTGGTGTTCCCCAGGGATCAGTACTGGGCTCAGTCTTGTTCAGCATCTTCATCAATGATCTCGATGACAGGATAGAGTCCACTCTAAGTACTTTTGCTAATAACATGAAGCTGAGAGGAGTGGCTGACATACCAGAAAGTGGTGGTGTCATTCAACAAGACCTGAACAGACTCATGAGTTTAGCAGAGAGGAGCCTGATTTGTTTCAACTACAGCAAGTGTAGAGTTTTGCACCTGAGAAGTAATAACTGCATATATCAGTGTAGGTTAGGGCTGACTTCCTGGAAAGGAGCTCTGTGGTGAAGGACCTAGGGGTCCTTATGGACAACTGATTGGCCATGAGCCAGTAGTGCACTCTTGTGGCCTAGAAAGTCCAATGGTATCCTGGCGTGCATTGGAAAGAATGTGGCCAGCAGATCAAGGGAGGTGATCCTCCCCTTCTACTCTGCCCTGATGAGGCCACATCTGGAATATTGTGTCCAGTTCTGTTCTCCTCAGCTCAAAAAAGACAGGGATCTTCTAGAGAGAGTCCAGTAGAAGGCCACTTGAAAGATCAGGGGCTTGGAGCAACTCTCTTATGAGGAAAGACTGAGACTCTTGGGACTGTTCAGCCTGGTTAGTTTTATCTAAGTTCATAAAGAAAAGTGTTTTAAAGAAATGATGCTGCTACTTAATTCAGTGGAGGTTCTAACAAAGACTGCAAGGGAAAATAAAAAAGATACATTTAGAAAATATAAAAGGACTTACATTGTCATACGTCCCTCAGTGTAAGTATCAGAATCTATAATTTCTCTAGGCTGGCAAGAGTTTTGAGTTTTAGAGTTTCATCAAACTAAATTTCCAGCTAGACAGAGCTATTCAGGAATACCTGAAAGGTGATTGCAGTGAGAGCGGGGCTGGTCTCTTCTCACTGGTGAGAGGTGACAGGACAAGGGGAAATGGCCTCAAGTTGCGTCAGGGGAGGTTTAGATTGGACATCAGGAAAAGCTTCTTTCCAGAAAGGGTTGTTAAGCACTGGAACAGGCTCCCCAGGGAGGTGGTTGAGTCACCATCCCTGAATGTGTTTAAAAACCGTTTGGATGTGGTGCTTGGGGACATGATTCAGTGGTGGGTTGTTAGGGTAGTATGGTTAGGTTGCAGTTGGACTTGATGATCTTGAAGGTCTTTTCCAACCTGAGCAATTCTAAGATTCTATGATCTCACATTCTACTATCATATTTAGTTAATTAGTTTTCTCCCTTAGCTCATTGCCACTGTTTTGTTTTTAGGCCCATCTCCCTACCTTTTCCCTAACCCCCTCCCCCCTTTTCTGAGGTGTGAGTCTTTGGAGCCCCCTACCCCACTAGTCAAGGAACTAGACCAGATCAGGTTGGAACCATGACATTTTATATCAGGACACAAACCTCCTTCTCTGCAGAGCTCTTTGCCAACTTTAACCTGTACTGGTATGTGCAGTTATTCCTCCCCAGGTGTATGTCTCCAGTTTCCCTTGTTGAATCCCATAAACTTTCTCATATTGAATCCCCGTAAGGTTTCTCTACTCCCAGCTCTTTAGCCTGTCCAGGTCTCTCTGAATGGCAACAGTAACACCTTCTGGTGTGTCAGCATGTTTCAGTTGCAGCTGGGATGGAATTGTTTTCTTCAGGGAATCTGATATGATGCTGTGGTTTTGGTTCTTGGAGAAAAAACAATGTTTATCACACAACGATGCTTACAGTTGGTGCTAGGTAGTGTTGTACATAGCCAAGACCATTCTCAGTGAAGGGCCCAAGAAACTGGGAGGGAACAGAATTTGGACAGCTGACTTTAATTGTCCACAATTGCTGGTCATGAAGATGATGTTGATTTTTCCTTATTTATGGAGTTCTGTGAGAATGTTCTCGTAGAACTACATTGTGTAGCACCTTCCTTGCTTCTTATTTTCCTTGCTGCATTGTTTATCATCTCTGAGGGAAGGACTGAGGTTTCTATTTTGCTGTGCTCTCTGTCCTTGGCTTATATCATGATAAAACTGGTGACTGAGAAACTAATGATATGTGTGTATTCAGTATTACAGTTATCTTTGGGTTCTGAAAGCTATATTGTTGATACTATTAGAAATTACACTCTTTGCTTTGTCTCCTTGGGGAGTCAGGCTATGGAGGAAATAGAGGGGGACACTTTCCAGGATTTCCTCAGTCTCTCACTTTTCTTTCCTTCCATAGAGCTCAAGAGCTAGTTACAACAACATTTGAAAATTTTAAATATCTGCAAGATATTCAAACCAGTGTGCTCCTGTTACTATGTGTCATGAATGTGTTTCAGGTTCTGTTTAAAATTAAACAATTAATTAAGAACATCACCCAGACATGTACCCCGAAGCTGGATAATTCTGAGTTTGGCAGGCAGTGTGGGATGGTATGGGCAGGTGCCTGGAGCAGTGGGCACCCCCAGTGGTTTTGGAACTTCACTTCTGAAGAACTGCAGAATCCTGAAAAACTAGTAGAAAATTTGGAAAAAGTCTGCTTGTATTGTCCCACTTAGTAGGTTTCGAGGAAGGTGGATCTTAGGAATTCCTATTTCCTGAATCGTGCCTTCTCTAGTCAGCAGGGGTCACTACCACAATGGAGTCATCCAAGACTCAGAGGAATAGTACCCCTGACTTTATTTAGAGCTTTCTTAACAACAACTAATACTCCACTTGGAGGCAAATCAGCTAATTTGCTAATAACAATTAATAAGCATTACAGGTAATAAAATATTATGCAACAGCTACAACAAGAAGTGAAAGAGTAAAAGAAGCTAAAGAGGAAAGATAGAAAATTGGGAAGCACAGACAGAGAGACCTTCAGATATACAAACACAGCAAAACAAAGCAGTTCACCTCTCCTTTATCCAGTAATGTCATGGTGGTGCTGATCTTCATCATTGATGGGTCATCTGATGTTGTGGTGGTCAGTTGATGACTGACAATGAATGTACATACTCTTACTTATAGATTCTTGCATAGTCTTACTTATTGTATATAGAGTGGTTGACTCTGTTCTTTGGAATGACAGCTTCTGCCTTTAGGGATCTCAGCAAGAACTCTTGTTACTGTCTTCCAAGCCTTATAAGTTTAAAGCAGCAGAGATAATAGGAAGTATGGAGACACCAGCTTGTATCTTGCCTTCACAGTATACAGTGAATTTGATGAGGGACCTGGAGCATAAGCCATATGAGGAGAGGCTGAGGGAGCTGGGTTTGTTTAGTCTGGAGAAGAGGCAGCTCAGGGGAAATCTTATAGCTCTCTATGACTACCTGAAAGAAGGTTGTAGTGAGGTGGGAGTTGCCGTCTTCTCCCATGTAACTAGTAATACGAAGAGAGGAAATGGCTTCAAGTTGCACCAGGGGAGGTTCAGGTTGGATATTAGGAAAAATTTCTTCTCTGAAAGGGTAATCAGGCAGAGGTCTGCCCAGGAAGGCAGTTGAGTAACCATCCCTGATGGTGCTCATGTAACATTTAGATGTTGTACTAAGGGACATGGTTCAGTGTGGAAATATTGGTAGTAAGTGGACAGCTGGACAAGATGATAATGGAGGTCTTTTCCAACCTTGGTGATTCTATGATTCAACAAAAATAACAGACGTTTTCTCCCTACGCTTAAAGACTAGGACTGCTGCTCTTCTGTAAGTCCATCTAGAAGCCATGCTTAAATAAAACTTGTCATATAGCTCTGCTTTAATCTCCTCCTGACATCCCATATGAGGGACTCTGGCAGGCATTGGTGTTTCAGTGCCTCTGGTCATGGAGTTCCCACTTACTAAGACACTCAACATTTTTTTGTTGGTACTAGTTCTGACTTGGATCATTGGTTGGACCATTTTAACATAGCAGTCCCTTTCCAGGTCTGAACCACTATCCACACCCTTTTCTCTTTCACCCTCACAGGTTTCTATTTGTAGCTTAGGGGGATTTCAGGGGAGAGGGGAAGGCTTCTCCTTCTACCCTGAGCAGACACTGAGTCTCCTTCAGCTTGCATGGTATTGCCATCTGTCTCCTCAGGGTTGGAAGTTTCCTTAGCTTCTTTCCCTTGTCGGGACATGAGAGAAGGCAGATTGTCTGCCCTTGTCACTGCATGTTACCATGCATCTATCTCTATGTCTGTTTATTGGAAACTTTGTGGCCTTGTGATTTCCGCTCACAATCTGGCCACTTGCTTAAAAAATTTGTCATGCTGGGCACACCTGCACCAATGACACACCTATCTGCACCCAGACTCTTGGGGACTTCCAGATTCAGAAATTCTCCACTGTCACAGTTTTACCTCTAGATCCATGTTTATGACAGAGGGACAGCAGGCCCACAGGCCCACCAGCCCAAAAAGTGGAGGAAAGGGAAAGGAAATGGAAGGGAAACAAAACAAAACAAAACAAAACAAAAAGCAGCAACACAATCTGAGGAGGAAAACAAATTTAGTTTACTAATTATAATAGCAAAAATACAAGTTAATTGGGATTGAAGATAATAAATCACACAAATTAGAGACAGAGTCTTCCGAAAACTGAAGCTCTCACTCTGATCTTCCAGGAAGCAAGGAGATATTCTCATGACTTCCAGTCAGTTTTGTTTCCCCCTCTCCCCGGAAGACAGAAATGAAAAAGTGAAGGCTTCTGGGAATTGTGATTCATTCATCTTTTCCAAGAACTGAGCTGCAGCATTAACTCTTTAACTCCTAAGTATCAGCAATGAAAAAGAGCTTGCATGCTTTGCTCATAAATATCTGCATGACAATCAAAAACATGGATTGTCTTTCAGGTTGCAGCTGCCACTGCTGAAATGCATCGCTATCATCTTACTTTGCTCACATCCATTGTTTGATCTCCATATATGTTCAGCAAGTGTCGAGGAATGTCAATGAGTGCAATTTTTTTCTGATTGGAGGAATTCAGTGCTACATCTTTGCTTCATACGCACTTTCATGTAGGATGCCATTTTGTCAGACTGCCACTCTGCTGCCATCTGTCTCATGGCATCAAAACAACTCCCAACAGAATACTGTTGGTAAGATCCAGCCTCTACTGCCATATCACCAATATCTGCCTCTGACATCATGGGCCACCATAATAAAATAGGAATAATTACTTTCAGAGCTTAACCTTGTAAACTCAATCTACACACTTGAGTAAAAGCTCATTTTATCTTGAGATACAAAAAACAAACAAACAAACAAACAAACAAACTTGTTGTCCACTGGCTCCAGAAAATCATATAAAGAAGTAAGAATTTAATATATACTCCCCATTCCTCATTGTATCAGTCATTTTTCTACTATCATCTCTGAGTTGGATTTAGCAAACTCCAGGTATAAAACATTACATCCCACCACTTCCAGGTCAGAATATTGTAATATAATTAGAATATTATAAATAGTTCTTCTTTTAAGCACAAGAAATTTATTTAATCTCCCTAGACATCAGTGAAGCCTACATAGCCCAAATGGTACACATATTGAGAGCTGGATAACTGCTGTCGCAACTGATGTTAAGATATAGCTTTCAGATTCCCATTTCTCTCTCCTTGATTTTTTAAATATCATCATCTCCTCTGTCCTCCTGGCTGGAGACTGGGAACCAGGTAGAAAGAGGAGAACGGATCAGATGAATGATCGGCAACATGAATGATGCCGTGCTCAGGGTTTTGGGTAGTATGATCCCCTATGGATGCACATTGAGAGACAGCATGTTGATGTTAGATGGGACACAACAGACCAGTAGGTTCAAGAATACATGGGGCAGCAAGTTGTCTGGACTGATTAACAAAACTTTAAACTGGGCTTGATGGGGGAAGAGGATTCACTTTTGAATGGCAGAGAAGAGCCCTAAAAAAACACTGTCAGTTTAGGAAGCAGCAGGAAAAAAACTGCTTTATTATCACAAAGAAACTCATAAGGTCTCCTCCAAGGAGACGATAGGCCAGCTGCAGTGTCTCTACACCAAAGAAAACAGCATGAGAAATAAACAGGTTGAGCTGGAAGCCACAATACAATTAATTACATGACTGTGACCTGTTATCGCAAAATATGGTGGGATAAATCAGATAACTGGAATATTATGACTGAGAGCTACCTTTTTTTTTTTTTTTTGAAGACAGGCAGGGCAGGAGGAGCAGTGGAGTTTCTCTCTGTGTTAACAAGTGGACAGACTACAAAGAGCTGCCTCTGACATGATCAAGTTGAGAGCTTCTGGGTTAAAATTAGTGATCGGATCAATAAAGGAAATTTGGTGGTCGAGGTCTACTGCAGGTCACCTGATCAAGGGGAGCCTGTTGATGAGGCCTTCTTACTTCAGCTACAAGAATTATAGCACTTGCAAGCTGTGGTTGTGATAGGGGATTTCAGCCACCTGGATGTCTACTGAAAAAGCAACATGGTGAGCTGCAAACATTCCAGGACTGTACTGAGGTTACTTCCTGGTCCGTTGTTACGGTTTTATGATTTTTGGTTACTGGTATTTCACATCATAACATCATGTAGTGCACTGGGAGTTAAAGAGTTAATGCTCCAGTTCCATGGACTGTGGATAGTTCCGGGTACCTTGTTCTCAGAAGAGAAGAAGAACTACATTTCCCGGAGGATTTTGCGTTGTCTGTTACTGTTTTCCATTCAGAGGGAAAGATAAAAACTGTTCGCATATCATGAGACGTCCCCCTTTTTTTGCTCTCGTCCCTTCTACTCATACTGGCAGCATCTCGCTCCCTAGCCGTCTCACCGCCAGCATTAGAGTGAGGCCTCTTTTTGGATTTTTGGACACTTTTTCTAATTTTATTGGATTGATTAGCTTCAATACCAATTATATTGTATTATACTGTATTATATTGTGTTATTTTGCATTCTGATATCTTATTTAGTAAATTAGTCTGTTTCTCCTCAGATTGTTGTCACTGTTTTGTTTTTAGGCCCATCTCCCTACCCTTTTTCCCTTTTCCCTTTCCCGGGGCATGGGTCTGTGGGTCCCTTGCCCCATTAGTCACAGAACCAGGCCGATCCTGCTCGTAAACCACTGACATCCAGGTATTTGATAGACCAGCAAGAGTTGAAGCATTACCGGACCTGGTGCTTACCAACACAGAGGAGATCAGTAAAGAGGTTAAGATTGGAGGCAATCTGGGCTGTAGAGACCATATCCTGGTAGAGTTTGGGATCTCAAGAATATGAGCCTGGTGAAGAGCAGAGTCAGGACTCTGAACTTTACAAGAGCAAAATTCCAGATGTTTAAGGAATTACTATGTGAGATCCCCTGGGAAACTCCTTAGGGACTTTGGAATCGAACACAGCTGATTTTCCCCAACATAGGAAATCAAGCAGAGGAGGAGGGATGTTGGAATGGTTGTGCAAGGACATAATGGTCAAACTGAGGGAAAAGTAGGGCAGGTACAGGCAGTGGAAGGAGGGATGGGTGGCCTCAGAACAATAGAGGGATGCTGTCTGCATGTGTAGCAGTCAGATCAGGTAAGCCAAGGTGCAAATGGAGATGAACATGGCAAGAGTTGTGAAGAAGGGATTCTGCAGGTATATTGAAAAGAATATGTAGACCAAGGAGAGTGTGCCCTCTCTGATAAATGAAAAGGAAGAACATCTTACACATCCCTGAATCTCTAGGTGGGAGCTAGGGGGAGCAAAATCCTGTAAACAAAGAACAGGTGCAAGACCTCCTGATGAAACTGAATGTGTACAAGTCTATGGGGCCTGACGGCATGCATCTCACTATCCTGGAGGAACTGGCTGTTTTGGTTGCTATTGTATTTGTTAAGTCATGACTATTGAGAGAAATCCCCAGAGGCTGGAAAAAGGGAATAACTCCCACTTTTAAGAAAGAGAGAAAGGAAGACTCAGGGAACTACAGGTTGGTGAGCCTTCCCTATGCTTGGGAAGATCATGGAACAGATACTCCTGAAAGATATCTTAAGGCACATGTGAGATGGGAAGGTGATCTGAGTGAGCCACATGCAAGGTAACGATTCACCAATGGCAGGTTATTCTTGACCGGTCTGGTGGCTTTGTGTGATGGAGTGTTGGCACTTGCGGACAAAGAAAGGGCAACCGATGACTCCTTTCTGGAACTATGCAAGGACTTTGACATGGTCCCATACCACATCCTTATCTCTAAAATGAAGAGATATGAATTTGAAGAGTGGACTATTCAGTAGATGAAGAACTGGTAGGATGATCACAGTCAGATTGTTGTGGTCCACTTATCTATATCCAGTTGGAGGCTGGTCATGAGTGGTGTCCTCCAAGGGTCCATCTTGGAACTGGTGCTCTTCAACATCTTTATCAATGGCATAAATGAGGGGATCAAGCATACGCTCAGCTCATTTGCTGATGATACTAAGCTGAGTGGTACTGATATAAAAGAAGGAACAAATGCCATCCAAAGGGATCTGGACAGGCTTGAGAGGTGAGCCCAAAAGGAACAAAATGAGATTCAACATGGCCAAGAGCAAGGTATTGCACTTCAGTGGGAGCCTGGGACTTCCAGCAGAGGAAGGATATGGAGCTGTTGGAGTAGGTTTAGAAGGGGGCCACAAATATGATCAGAGGGCTGGAGAACCTTTCTTACTAAGAAAGATTGAGGAAGCTGGCATAAAAGCTTGGAGAAGAGAAGGAGATCTCATTATGGCCTTCCAGTACTCGAGAGTAGTTCACAAAAAACTGGGAGACTTTTTACACAGTCTAGCAGTCTAGTAGGGATAGAAAAAGAGGGAATGGCATTAAACTAGAAGAGGGGAGACAGATGTTAGTTAGTAGGAATAAATTATTTATTCATGAGGTGGTGAGGCACTTGGCACAGATTGACCAGAGAAGTCATCAAAGCTCTTTCTGGAGGTGTTCAAGGCCAGGTTGGATGTGGCCCTGGGCAACCTGATCTTGTGGTTAGCAACCCTGTCCATTGCAAAGAGGGATAGAACTAGATGATCTTTAAGATCCCTTCCAAGCCAAGCCATTCAATAGTTGTATGATTCTATCCACTTTTTTGATTATTGCTCCTATTTGTCTTGGGATATTTTGCTTATAGGTTTTATTTATACTACACATAGCACGTATAACATGTAGTATGTACCTCTGGGAACAGAAGTGAAACAAGGCCAGAAATGGCACATTGTGTCAAGTGCTTTTCTAGGGATGGCTGAGTAGTGGAGCTGTGAATATTTGAAGAAGTTCACAGCTGTTTGTTCTGTCCTGCTGATATCGGTTTGTAAGGACAAATGAAGGAAATGGCTAAAAATGAGCTTTGAGCTGGTCAGGCATTCAGGGCCCATCTGTGCCAGCTGCTACATACATCATATAGTATTAAATGTTTTCATTTTAAGGAGGTAAGCAGTACTTAAAGTGTCTAGTATAACATAATAGATACTCAATATAATGTAGACAGAAGTCCTTGTGTGATAACTGGTTACCTCTCTGTTTAGTAAAAACCCTTGTGAGTTTTCCACAACATCTTTTTAAGAATGTTATAATTGTAACAATACCATGGTACCATACTCTTAATTCTTGTATTTTTATAAGACTCATGTCTTATAAAAAAAAAAAAAAAATTATATGAAGTAAAATACTCATTTACATGTTGTGTGAAAAAAAAAACCAACAAAAAAAAACAACCCAATATACATGCCTTGAAGCTGTCAGGCAGCTGGACTCAAAGATTTTTGTATGCCCCTTTCAAATTAATTTTTCTATTTTATCATATTCTATCCTATTCTTCCCAGCCCTTAAATAGAAATGAAAACAGAAAAAGCAACCACCAAAGTATAGTGCTCATGCAATCTAATTAGCACTTATTTTTATTTATTTACTTATTTTAATTTTGATAATTAGGAATCACACAAGTGACTAGCATTATATTTCACTGATGTGCAAAATTAAACATGGATTAATTAAAAATATATTAGCACTATAGCCTACAGATACATTTAAAAATTCTGCCTTTATTAATATTGATATCTAAGTAAACTGATGAAGGTTATTATATTAAATGGTAATTGAACCCCTAACATGTTAATTTATAACCTATATGTTATTTTAAACATATTAATGTGAATGCAATTGTATAATTAATGACTTACTAATGTATTATTAATTGCTTGATTACTTCTCATCCATTTTTTCTTGTGTTCTCACTTAGTTTCCATCAATTTTCCATTACTGAGTGATTTTCCAGAATATAATTCCATGGAGGCATTAAAAACCTGAATTCTGAAGCATATATCTATGACCTGAATTAACAGATTTAACAAGCTCTGCTTTTGTTGGAACTCAGAGACAGAAAAACAGAAAAGTCCATAAAAACATGTAGACTCTATACCTTTCTAAGTATATCTTACATCATCAGTGAATTTGTACTGATTCAATTACACAACAGTTCCTACACTACAGAAAACAACTCATGTTAGCTCTAGAGCAACTCTTTACTCAAGACACAAAACCGCTTTCAGTTTCCACTGAAAGTTAGAATGGCTGCCTGGCTCCAAGACATTTCTTGGAAAACTGGAGTGTCTACAGTATTTAAGGTGCAGGGAGTCTCATGTTAATTTCTGGTATACATATATTTTTATCTATGGATTTATACCAGAAGCATATTTCAGGAGGGCCTTGTATTATTGCATAATTTAACTCCTAATCTGGAAGACTGATGTATATATTAAATCGTACTCCATCAAATCAGATCTTGAAACAATGTATTCAGATTATATAAGCATTAGACATAGAATGTAATCTGCACCCTTTTCCATCTCTGCCGCTCCTTTGTAGTGACAAGACAACTCCTGTTATGAGTTGCTTTTCCCGATTCTTAATGTTTCTATCATCTTTGAAACAGAATTTTCTAATAGGTATATTTCAAGACGGCCATAAAATACCAGTAATTTGATATATTTACTTAGCTAATCATTCTTTTGTACTGCAAACATGAAAAGGCATAAAGAGAGTCCAAACATGAAAGTGCAGTGTAGCTCTCTAAACTAGTGCCTTGCTGGCCCTACTCATTAAGGCCTATCATATACTTTTAGTGCATCAATAATAGTATTTTATCAGAAACATTCACTAACAAAAAAAATGATCCCTTTTCAAAGACAGTTCTGACTATTTGATAGGAACTCTGATGTGGAGCAGCGTATGTTCTTGTTTGCTCTCTAGGTTTCTGACTCACACTTAATTTTTACTTTAAAGACCACAAATATGTCCTCAAACATGCAATATGCCTAGGCTGCTAAAGAGGAGAGAATGCATCTTTGGAGATTTGGATTCTGAAACAGATTTGCTAGTGATTAATTATGAAGGAGAGTCTAAGAGAAAACAGACAACTGATTCATAAATGTAGTCCGTCTTCTTTTAAAAAGGACAGTATAAATAAAAGGAAAGAAAAGTAAAAAACTGTAACTGACATAAACAGAAAATATAAATTGTGGTATAGGAAGATTAATTTTCTGCCTGTTTTCTTACCAGTGAGAACAAGCACAAAAAGCCTTCCTGCAACTCTTATTTTCCATGTTCAGCAGATTTTCAGCTTGCCTTTCTTTTTGCAAGTATTATTCGTTTGTTTCTCATTCATCATAAGTAGCTGCTATAACAGGCTCTTTCCAAGCTAAGTATCAAGACTTATTATCCAGGTAACTAGCATTCTTCTGCCCATTTACTCATTTTCACTTTTACATCACTCACAAGTTTAAATACATATTCAAGGAAGTGATAGGTTATTTCCATGGTATTATATTTAAATATGTGTGGCATATTTAGCTTTTTCACAGTAAACTATATACTTACCTTTTATCTTTTTTTTTTTTCCCTTTCCTTCTTTGGTGATGCTATTCCAAATTTGCTAATAGATTGAGTTAAAGTTCCCCACTGTCATTAAATACAGACAGATGTAAATGCTGCTCTCAAAGGAGGAGGCTGATTGACTTAACAGATCTCATGGAAAATAGGGAAATTAATTTGATAAACTCACACCATTTTCTTTCAAAGACAGCTGAAGGCCCATGACTGGCCTTCTCCATTGATGAAGATCAGTATCCATGATAACCACATCAAAAGAGAGTTAAAAAAGAAAGTAACAATTAAAAAAAAAAAAAAAGAAAGAAAGAAAACATATGCTTGCAATTCTTGCCTCATCTGAAGATGCACTGAAGGAGAGAGATGATCAGTCCTTCTTACTGTCTTCATGGAAGCTTCTCTGTGGAGTTCCAAACTACATTGGCCTTCCTGGCCCTAGTGCTTGCTTTGCCTTGGTGATGTGTGGGATATGTGTCAGTAGTTTACGGGCCATTTCAGCTCAGTTCCGTGACTAATGGGGCAGGGGGATGCACAGACCCATGCTAAAGGAAAGGAGAAAGGGAAAAACGGAGATGGGCCTGAAAACAAAAACAGCAGCAATGATCTGAGAAGGAAAGCTAATTTACTAAATATAATATAGGAATGCAAGATAACACAATATAGCAAGATAATAAGTTTAAGAATTATAAGATTATAATAATATAATGCAAGATAATACAATATAATTAGAATTGAAGCTAATAAATCAAACAAAATGAGAGAGAGAGTGTCCAAAAAACTGAAGGCCTTACTCTAATGCTGAAGGCAAGATGGCTAGGAAGCACACATGCTGCCAAGATGAGCAGAAAGAGAAAAGAGAACGTCTCATGACATGCAAACAGTTTTATCTTTCCCTCTAAATGGAAAACGGAAACAGAACATCGAACAGTCCTCTGGGATACGTAGTTCTTCTCTTCTGAGACAGGTATAGCTGGAACTATCAACAATCCATGAAACTGGAGCATTAACTCTTTAACTTCCAGTGCACTACATGATATGATGTGGAATACCGATAACAAAAAATCATAAAACCATGACAGTAATGTACAGAACACGCTTGCCCCTTTAAGACAGAGGCATCCCACTGGCTTCCGAAGTAGTATGAGTTGAGGGACCCAATCACCAAAAAAGCCTTCAGGTGGGTAAGAGTATCAGGCAATCATGTCTCAGAGTCTTTTGCATGGGACCAAGGTGTAAAAGCTTGCTGTCACATTGCAGTTTGCTGGAGCAGGGAAGCTGGAGTCAGGCAAGCCAAAATCCATTAAAAAACTCTCTTTCTGGTTACCTTATCCTCTTACATAATCCTATACAATCAAAGGATATGTAAATCTGAAAATGAGAAAAATCTTTTTTACGGCATGGAAATCTCAACATCTCTGTGACACCTGATGCTATTTTAAACACAAATATTTATCTTAGTTAAAAACAAGAGGGAAAAATAGTATTTTTTCTAAAATAGGTAGTTTGGATAGTCAATAATTATTTTATGATAGATGTCACTGATTGTTCCAGAATCAAAATTCTCACTAAAAATCCTTTTATATTTACAGTCAAAAAAAATAATTTATCAGTTTTAAGTGAACTAACAGCATGAAAGATTTACATCAGTTTGAAACAATAGCTACAAAATATAATATTCTAAATATCAGCCACTGCTTCATTCATTTAAAAGAAATTCCAGCTGTGTGGATTGTACTGATAGTATGGCTTTTGAACATTACAATAACTGTTTTACCACTGATAAAATTACTCAAAAAAAAGATGAGCAGAAGGATCATATTGTGATGATTTGTATCACAAGGTCATCTAGGAATAGACTAGAGAGGAATTCAATCTGTGAAGGATACATTTAGCTTTAACCTGAAGATCTGCATTTCATCCCATTTCATGCTATAGACAGATAAAATCTGGATAGTGGTATTGTCATCACTTTTCAGCTGTGACCCACAAGCATGACTGGTGTTTAAGTACCTTATGGTTAACTATTTTTGTTGCATATTTCTCATATAGAACAGTCCTGCAAATTTACAAGACAATTTTAGAGTAAGTGCTTAGAAGAATTTGCTTGTGCACAGTAATATAGGTATAATAGAAAACTTGATGAATCAGTAAAGAAAAAAAAAAAAAGGAACCATTGTCTTACATCAGGATCCTTTGAAAAAAATTATAAGACAATTTTATAATAAATACGGAGGATTTTACATTTTTAATACTTTGGTGAAAAAAAAAGATGATGCTGTACTGACTACTGGTGACTGCTAATACTTCTGATCAAGATGGAAGAAAAGTACTGAACAATCAATATGATGGTTACGCATCTTATCTTTTAATTTTTCTTATAGGATCTCATAACCTTCAGGTAGAACTGCAACCTCAAAATGTGGAAAACTTCGCTTTTCAAGACTGTTGATCATTCTTGTGTGCATGATGTAATCTCATAAATAGGCAGTGAAGTTATATTTACAGATCCTTTTAAAATATATTTAGTTCACTTTTTTGAAACAATTTCAAAAGTAATCTAAATTTTTGTTTGAAAACTATGAACAGCCATGTTACATCAACAGATTTTTCTTTGCAGATAAACAATGAAAGTCACTGTACTAAAACGTATGTGTTACTGTACAAGTTAAAATAAAGAAACTCAGATGTAATTCAGCAGAGTTGAACTAGACAATGTGTAAACACATCCAACCTAGTTCAGGCAGTTGAAGTGATATGTTCACATCAGTGCACAAATCCACTTGGTAATAATTAGTCCTGAGTACCACAGGTGAGGTATGTCATAGACGTCTCCTTACTGGGATTATTTTTGAGCAACATCCAATTGCTGCTTCAGTGAGAAATGATCAATTATACAGAGATCATTTTGTCTTCATATTTCTAATTCTTATTTTTTTTTATTTACTCTGGCTTGCCACACCTCCTTTTACCTCTCTGAGCCCATCAGGTCCAAAGTGTCTCTTTTCCCTTGCTGAAACCCAGTTTTCATTCTTCAGTACTCAAGTCACTATTTGCAGTTGTGCCTCTGACAGAAAATATATCTGAATAGATTTTTAAATAGCCAAATTTTCATAATGAACAGATAGACAGAAATCCACACTTGCAAAACTCAATATTCTGTTTCCCACACCAGTTCTTGTGTTACAGCAAATAATAGATCAATACACAGTACAGCTACTAGGTGATTATGAACACTATAGGGTTGTTATGAAGATATATAAAAAAAAAATCCCAGGGAATTGTACCTTTTTCAGGGTGACTGTTTCTAACAAGAATTCAGATTTGAAGGCATGGTTATTCTGAAACAAAATTCTGTGTGGTACAGGTCTTCCTTAAAAAAAATAATAGCTATTTTAGTTCTTCATTTATGTGCCTTTCACAAGATGGCTTATCACAAGCAGATCCCTAAACCACCTGCAGATTATTCATCATTATTTCCATAAAATAAGCAGATAGAGATCCTTGTCTTGAAAAATGAAAACTCCTATTTATCATAGTACATTGATCTTAATAACTACATGATATGAAGTTCACCTTGTTGAATTAAATATTTGCCAAAGGTTGTGTCTTTGCTTTTAAGAATCTATCTTTAATGAACTTTTGTGTAGAATCTCATTAATAAAAATCTTCCTTGACTTCTTCATTGCATATACACTTTCTATGACTTTTTCTTTTTGACTGTTTATCTACCTCTCCCATATTTCTCTCTATAGAGAAGAAATAATGTATTTCTATAGAGAAATATATACATATATTGCTTGTTTATTTTCTTACATTATTAAGCAGTCAATTAGCTAATTTTCCACCTGATGTGTCCATGCATTGAATGATTCTACTTTTTTTTTTCTGCAAAATATCTTCACAGTTAAATTTATTATATTGATCCACAATATCAGAGGGAGTTGGTGGTGGTATGGCAGTAGAGGCTGAACTTCCCCACCAGTATTCCATTTTGTTGACGTACGACAGATGGCAGCAGAGGGGCAGTCTGGTAAAATGATGTCTGACATGGAACTGCATATAAAGCAAAGGTATGTCATTGAATCCCTTCATGTGGAAAAATGTGCACCCAACTGACATTCATCAACACTTGCTGAATGGTTATGGAGACCCAACAATGAATGTGAGTACAGCAAGGCTGTGAGTGGTGCATTTCAGCAGTAGTGACAGCAGTGTGAAAGACAAGCCATGTTCTGGGCAGCCATAGACAGCTGTCACATGATGAAATGAAGAGCATTTTTATCTGCTCAACCATATGAATCATGAATGGTTGTGGAAAATAATTGAAAAGCAGTATTTTGAATCTGACAATTTGCTCTATCAAATTGTGTTCTTCAGATCTGTTGTAGTTCAATGGAAGTAAATAGGACGCATTACGTTTGGAAGGCCTATGTAAGAAATAGTTTCAAAATTAGGAATGGTTGCTTCACAGCTGTTTCTAAATTTCTCATCAGATGGTTTTGGTAGCATCTAAGACTTCATATGCTGAATCACAAATTGTACCAAGGCAATACGTTTCTCACTTGGCAGCAGAGGAAGTATATGAAGACTCTGAAAAACTTCATTATATTTCTGACTGTATCTGTTCCCTGTAAGCAGTTACAGAATTTCTGTGATCAAGAAGAGAAAAATGTGGGTTTGGGAAAGTCTATGCTGCCTTCACAGGGAAATTACTTAAGAACAACTCTTATCTGTCAGCTGCAGCAGTAAATAGAGTGATTCAAATATGGTGAACAGCTCAAAAGCCAGTGTCAGTTATCTTTAAGCCAGAGACAGAGGACCTCAGGAAGTGTCAAAGTTTTCTGCCACCACACCTGTATCTGTGTCTTGAGCATTTTCCATTGGCTTGTTTATCTTCTACACTGCTTACTGGGCATTTTGTTTCTAGTCTATGTGGCTATGTTAATATATCTTCCACTTTTACCTCCCAGAATTAAACAATATTTTATAATCCAAAGAACACAAGTACTAGCAAAAAGATAAATATTCTCAAATACAAAAGTATGCCTATGACAACTGAACAATATTTTACTGATTTCTTGATTCTTTCTGTGTACTTATGACATTTAAACTAGTATATATTTAATGGGATATTAGTGATGAAATGCTCAAGCCTTTGTATCATAAAGAAGCAGTGGAAATGAGGCTGATATAATCTTAAGACTTTTTTTTTCCCATTTTTATTATTTAATGAAATAATCTGTTGTTTACTGTCTTCCAAACAAAACAAAATACAGCAAAACAAACAACACAAACACAAACAAACAAGAGCTTCAGCATTTTCCCATTTTCCTATTCTCCAGTTGACAGTGCATATGTAATTCTCAGTTCATTTTGTATATTTTGCTGCTGACTATAAAGCATATCTTGAACTTGACATTGTATTACAGATGTACAGGTTCTGCAGCTAAGATGACGTAAAAGGATCATTTGAATGGAAAATTATTTGAATTAATGAAGGATTGATTAAAAAAAAAATCCACAGGTGTTATTTTAACTTCAAGATCATCTAATATGAAAACCACCACTGAAGAAGTGATTCAGAAACAACCAGGAACTGCTCAACAGCATTTAATATCAATTCTTCAGGATAATTTAACAGTAAAAGAAAATGTGAGAAAAAAAGGAAAATGATAATCTTTGTTTGGAAATAAGGAAAAAATTATTAAAGTATCTTTAATAGGCAAACATTTCAGTTTTACTAAAATCCACTTGTGCAATGTAACTAAGAGGATGTCTAGATCTTTGCACTTTGATAAACGATTCAGCCCCTAACCATTCAATGGATCTATGAACTCCAGTGTTTACACAAATATTTGGCAATGGCTCTTCTTTGTACAAATGCCGTTATTCATAGGAAAACAAAGTTAATTCTTCCTCGTTTACTTTTCATTATTCATGGTTTCATGTTTGTTATTCTATTTTAAATGCTTCAGTCTTTTTACAAGATAACTTCAAGAAGCAGCTTTGCATCACAGATGAGAGAACAAACTGCAAAGTTAACAACTCAAAAGTTATTATGCATCATCAGACACCTGAAGTACTAGCTAAAGATGAAAAATATCTGCCTTATCTCAGGTTTGATTTCTATGGGGAGATTCAAAGAATGACATGAATTTAGCGTGGTTTTATTAAACTGCTTTAAAACTCCTTATTTATACTTTCATTTCTAAGTGTAGAGCTTACGTTACCACTTATTTTAATTGGAATCATAACAAAAATTGAATTAATCTAAAGTCTGAATGAATGTATTCTGCACAGAGACTTGAAACATTTTAAATACGTGACTTGAAAAGTGAAATAAGATTGATAGTCCTTTGTGCCATGTGAAGACACACCAATTTCTGTCTCTACTTTGTTCTTATCACTTGTTCAAGAAACAAGAATATTAGCGCAGCTTTAATTAACTTACTCTGTTCAACAGTAGATACTAGCCTATGTTTTATATCTTCTCCTCAAACTGAGTATTATTTACTGAGATAATACTGGCACTGAGATCTGTACTGTCTATGGATCAGGAGCCCTTGACTACATCAGACCTGCAACCTACAACCCTACTACATCAGACTACTGGATGAAGGTTGCTGCATTTAAAAGACAATAAAAAGAAGTAAAAATGTGACAAATTTACTGTTCTGGAAATTAAAATTAATCACATAATAGGATATTCTGAATTCAGTTTGTGAGACTCCATTGAAAACTTTCAACTCTCTTTACGAGATTTGCTTATTATGAAAAGTGAAAAGAAGAAAATTTTTTCAACTTTAGTAAGAAAAAGTTGGATTCCTTTTCTTTTTCATAAAAACTAATACCATGGTATGTTACTTTATATCATAGAATCATAGAATCATAGAATCATAGAATCATAGAATCATAGAATCATAGAATTGCTCAGGTTGGAAAGGACCTTCAAGATCATCAAGTCCAACCGCAACCTAACCATACTACCCTAACAACCCACCACTGAATCATGTCCCCAAGCACCACATCCAAATGGTTTTTAAACACATTCAGGGATGGTGACTCAACCACCTCCCTGGGGAGCCTGTTCCAGTGCTTAACAACCCTTTCTGGAAAGAAGCTTTTCCTGATGTCCAATCTAAACCTCCTCTGACGCAACTTGAGGCCATTTCCCCTTATCCTGTCACCTCTCACCAGTGAGAAGAGACCAGCCCCGCTCTCACTGCAATCATCTTTCAGGTGTTTGAAGAGAGCAATGAGGTCTCCCCTCAGCCTGCTCTTCCCCAGACTAAACAGCCCCAGTGCCTTTAGTCGCTCCTCATAGGGCATATTCTCCAAGCCCTTCACCAGCCTTGTTGCCCTTCTTTGGACCTGCCCCAGCACCTCAATGTCCTTTCTGTACAGAGGTGCCCAAAACTGAACACAGGACTCAAGGTGAGGCCTCACCAATGCCGAGTACAGAGGCAGGATTACTTCCTGCTCACCACCCCGTTCCTGATACAATCCAGGATGCCATTGGCCTTCTTGGCCACCTGGGCACACTGCTGGCTCATATTCAGCCGACTGTCCATCAGCACACCAAGGTCCCTTTCCATCAGGCAGCTTTCCAGCCACTCCTCCCCAAGCCTGTAGGGTTGTCTGAGGTTGTTGTGACCAAAGTGCAGGACCCAGCGCTTGGCCCTGTTGAAACTCATATGGTTTACCTTGGCACATCAATGCAGTCTATCCAGGTCCCTCTGTAGTGCCTTTCTACCCTCTGGCAGATCAACACTCCCTCCCAGCTTGGTGTCGTCTGCAAACTTATTGAGGGTGCACTCAACCCCCTCATCAAGATCATTAATAAGGGTGTTGAATAGAAGAGGCCCCAGCACCGAGCCCTGGGGGACACTGCTCGTGACTGGCCACCAACTGGATTTAACTGGACCACAACTCTCTGGGTCCGGCCATCCAGCCACTGTTTCACCCAGCAGAGTGTATGCCCATCCAAACCATGAGCAGACAATTTCTCCACAAGGATGCTGTGGGGGACAGTGTCAAAGGCCTTAGTGAAGTCCAGGTAGACCACATCGACAGCCTTGCCTTCATCCACTGAGCGGGTCACCTTGTCATAGAATGAAATCAGGTTTGTCAAGCAGGATCTACCATTCATAAATCCATGCTGACTGGGCCTGATCCCCTGGTTGATCTTTAATTGATCCATGATGGCTCCCAAGATTATCTGTTCCACAACCTTCACTGGCACTGAGGTCAGACTGATAGGTCTGTAGCTACCAGGATCATCTTTCTGGCCCTTTTTGAAGATGAGAATCACATTTGCTAGCCTCCAGTCCCCGGGACATTTCCTGTTAGCGAGGACTGTCAAAGGATGATGGAGGGCAGCTTGGCAACTACATCTACCTACTCCCTCAGCACTCTAGTGTGCATTCAATCTGGCCATGTGGAATTGTGAGTGTCCTGTTTTTGGAGCAGGTCCAAAACCATCTCATCATGGATTATGCAGGGCCTACTATGCTCCCCATCCCTATCTACCAGCGCAGGGGGCTGTGTGCCCAGGGCACAACTAGTCTTATTATTAAAGACTGAGGCAAAGAAGGCATTAAGTACCTCAGCCTTATCCTGATCCTTGGTCACTCTGTTGCCCTCAACATCCAATAAGGGATGGAGATTCTCCCTAGCCCTTCTCTTCCTCTTGATGTATTTATAGAAATATTTATTGTTGTCCTTCACCTTAGTGGCCAAGTTCAGTTCTAGCTGGGCTTTGGCTTTTCTAATTTTCTCCCTGCATAGCTTCACAATGTACTTGTAAATGTCATAAGTTGCTTGCCCTTTCTTCCAAAGACCATAAACTTTCCTTTTGTTCTTGAATTCCAGCCCAAAGGCCTCTGTTCAGCCAGACCGGTCTCCTTCCCTGATGGCTCGTCTTCCATGAATTGGGGATGGTCAGCTCCTGCACCATTAAAATAACTTCCTTAAAGTATTCCCAGCCTGCTTGGGCTCTCATGCCCTCCAGAACTACCTCCCAAGGGACTCTCTCAACCATGGTCCGAAAGAGGCCAAAGTCCACCCTCCGCAAGTCCAAGGCAGCAGTTCTGCTGACTCCTCTCTGTGGTTCAACAAGGCTTGAAAAATCTATCATTTCATGATCACTTTACCCCAGGCAGCCTCCTACCTCTACATCCTCCACAAGGGCTTTCTCTGTTAACAAGTAGCAGGTCCAGGATTTTGCTTCCCCTTGTTGGCTCCTTCAGCATCTGTGCCAGGAAGTTGACACACCTCCCACACCTCCCGCACCTCTCTACCTCCCACACACTCTAGGAACCTCCGGGACTGATCCCTTTCTGCCATATTACAATTCCAGCAGATGTCTGGGAAGTTGAAGTCCCCCACGAGAACAAGGGGTAGAGACCTTGAGACATCGCCCAACTGCCTATCCACCTCATCCTGGTTGAGTGACCTGTAGCAGACTCCCACAATAATGTCAGTCTTATTGGCTTTCCCTTTTATTCTGATCCAGAAGCTCTCAACCCTATCATCACCATCATTAATTTCCATACATTTGCATTCTTTTTTAACATAGAGGGCTACACCATTACCTTTCCTGTCTTGCTTATCTCTTTTGAAAAGTTGGTAGCCATCAATCACAGCACTCCAGTTGTGTGAGTCATTCCACCATGTTTCCCGGATGGCAACTATGTCATAGTTTTCTGACCTCGCAATGGCTTCTAGCTCCTCCTGTTTGTTACCCATGCTTCATACATTAGTGTAAATGCACCTGAGCTCAGCCACCTTTTGACTGGGAGATCCCCTAATACCCGCTTGACCATACTAAGGTGTTTCCATAGCCACCAGCCTCACACCAACCCTTGTGTTCTTCCTACAAAAAGGTGTGTCGTTCTTCTCCTTCACCAAGGCACGAGGCTGTGGGATCTTACTAGCACATCCCCCTCACACAAGCGCTGGCACATTACGTACAGGCTCCTTACTAGTGATCCCAGTTTCACCCGCATCCCCTTCGTACCTAGTTTAAAGCTCTGTCAATGGGCCTTCCCAATTCCCATCATAAAACCCCTTTCCACCAGTGGGCTAAGCTATTCTTATCAGTTGCCAGCAGCCCCGTTCTCAAGTAAAGCGAGCTGAGGTCGAAAAACCTAAACCCCCATTGGGTACACCAGGCTCAGAGCCAGGTATTAATCTGTAGACCCATCATGTTTAGTCCCTCATCATTCCCTTTAACTGGAGGGATAGAGGAGAAAATCTCCCAAACCCTTGACCAGTCACCCCAAGGCTCTGGAAGTCCTTTTTCATAGTTCTTAGGGAAGTTCTTCCTATATCATCACTGCCTACCTGAAGTAACAATAGGGGGTAATAATCTGAGGGCCATACTAGAGAATGAAGTTTCTTCCTTACATCTTTAACGCAGGCCCACAGGAGGCAGCAGACCTCCCTGTGTAGAGGGTCTGGTCTACATATTGGGCCTTCTGCTCTCTTCAGAAGACTGAGTCATCAGTGTCAATGACATGTCTTTTGTTCTTTGCTGAGGAGGTTTTGATGCTAAGGGTAGTCCTGCTAGGATTTGGTGACACCTCCAAGTACGAAGAACAATCATCACCGCCGTTGTCCAGTTGTCCCTGCAGAGCACAGTACCTGTTCTGCAAGGGCAGCTGGGGATGTAGGGGAATCACTGGGCGGGTGTTCCTGCACTGCCAAGCAGGGACCTTTTGCCATTGCCCCCTGTCCCCCAGTTCATCACTGTTGTTGTTAGGGGGAAGAGAGGACAGGGGGATCACTGTAGCAGGAACACTCTCTGCCAGCTGGTTCCCCCCTATTACCTGTTTGCAAGGCAGTAGGGGACAACATGCTTCATGTGAGGCTTCAGCTGGCTGCCTAGATCTCAGGGATGGTAGGGACTGGCATCACCAATCAGTCTCCCTCTCACACTCCTTAATGCTCCTCAGCCTCTCCACCTCCTCCTTCAGGTCAGCCTCAAGGCTGAATAAAACATTTAGATGGTCGCATCTAACACAAGTGGTGTCTCCATTGCCTTGTACGGCAAGGGCCAGGCTCAGGCACTCACTGCAGCCAAGGACCTGTGCACTAGCATGTTGTTGTGGGACTTCCATCTGGGTCTCCTCATTTTGCTTGGCAGCAGACTTCCTTTTATGCGTGCACTGGACTAGTCTGGGTCTCCACATCTTTCCTGGTAATAGCCTTCCACCAGGGTGCAGCCATGGCAAACCAGCAGACTCACTAGCATTATCTAGAGCAGTGTTAATGGGGTGTGACTGATCTGCTCTGGCCTGTTGCCAGTAGTGCTGACTGCGTTCTTGCCGCATTACCAGCCCATTAATAGGTGCCCCTGCACTTATTATTCACTGCACAGTGAGATAACAAGCCTCCTCACTGTATAGTCACATGAATGAGTGGCTTACTGTCTCTCCATATTAGAATGACCTTCATGATATGCACACACTAACTCCTCCTCTCCACCCTGGAGGCTTTTTCTAAGGAAAGGGGTGTGGATGCAGAGCCATTGCCCTGGCAACGCCCTCTCTACATCAGCCACTCTCACGAGAACTGCAGGGGTGCTCTGTTAGCTTGGGGTTCCCCACGTAAAGGAACCGATCGAAACCCCACCTGTAGTTTGCGTTCAGTCTCTGTGGTTCTGGCAGGGACAGCTCCGAAGCAGTTAATCTTGGCGATCAAGGACTACTTCCACGTTTTTGCCTGTTTAAATCTCCCACCGTTGCCCTGGCAACACCCACTCCACATCAGCCGCTCTCCAAGAGATATTTTTAGATATTTTTGTTATTCAGTTCTTTAGTTCAACAAAACACAATCATTATTTCTACAAATTAACTTTGACAAAATTTCCCTCTTCATATGTTGTGAAAAAGCAGCTTTGGTAAATAGAAAGTTCTACCCCCTAACATGTAGAACAAACTACTTACATTCCGTCAGATTTCAATCCCACACTATTTTTCCTATATGCTTAAATTTATGAGTGAAAATAGGTTAATTGAATATGTAGTAAATAAAGGTTAATTGAATATGTAGTAAATAAAGGTCTGGGAAAGTTTTAAAGACCACCGTCATGTTCAGCAACACAAACCCTAAAATTTAAATGCTTTATCTTTCAGTTTTTCTTCAGGGTTTTGCAGGAATTTGACTCTTAGATTAGTTCTCCCTCCTAAATGCAATTCTTATTTTCATTGCGCAAATGAAATACTTTACAATTTTCTCTAAAAAGACATTTTAGAGTTTATATTTTTTTCAATACAGATGCCAACTTTTTACAGAATGATTCATAGAGGGCCAAAAATCCCTTGGAAAACCCTCAATTTATGGCATTTCTGGTTCATCCTTCCCCAAAGCAGTTAAAATAGATTAAATGTGCAAACTGAAGATTCACTCTCTCTCTTCTGAAAAGATACCAGTTCATTCAGTTTTGCAGTATCACTCCACACAAACCCCTTGTGACTGGCCAGCCTCAAAAGCAGGCAAGTAAGAAAAGAGCTCCCTCCTCTCCGTTAAGGAACTTGTGAAAATCCACACTTGCATGGGATTGCAGTGATTCTCAGAGAACATCAGGATAGCAAAATAAGTGTGTAACTGTTTACCAGAAAGATTTTTTGAAGTTTCTGTTCCAAAAAAATATTTCAGATAATAAAGAAAACAGCATGTGGTTTAAATTCTAAACTTCAATAATGTATTATAGTGCATAGATCTTCCAGATTGGTCAGACAGTTCTGAAGCAGAGGAAAAGAGACAACAGTAAACGTAAAATCAGAAATGCAGATTTGTAGTGAACTTAAGAACTGGAATTTGCACACAATTGTGTTATTAAACAGTAAAAAAAAAAAAGTAACTTAAAAAAAGTAGAATTGTTGGGTTGTTCATCTCTGTCATCTCTGTTGGACAAACAGAAACCAGTAATGAGTGGCCTCCCCCAAGGGGCAGTCTTGTGACCAGTGCTCTTTAACATCTTTATCAGTGACACAGACTGTAGAACTGAGTGTACCCACAGCATGTTTGCTGATGACACCAAGCTGAGTGGTGTAGTTGTTATGACAGAAGAAAGGGTTGCCATCCAAATGGACCTGGACATGCTTGACGAGTGGACCTATGTGAACTTAATTACATGCAGTAAAGCCAAATGTAAGATGTTACACTTGGTGCAGGGCAATGCCAGATATGAGTACAGTCTGGAAGAACAAATCCTTGACAGCAGCCTTGCAGAGAAGGACTTAGGGGTCCTGGTGGACAAAAGTTTGGCATGAGGCAGAATGTTCTTCCAGATGCTCCAGCCCTTTGATCTTCTTCATGGCCCTCCTCTGGACCCACTCCAACAGAACCACATCTTCCCTGTGCTGGAGACTCCAGGCCAGGACACACTACTCCAGATGGGACCTCACAAGGGCAGAGAAGACAGTGTCAATCACCTCCCTCATTCTGCTGGCCCCCCTTCTTTTGATGCAGCCCAGGATACAGTTGATACTCCAGCCTGCAAGCACACACTGATAGTTTACGTAAAATTTTTCATTTACCAGAACTCCAAAGACTTTCTCTGTAGTGCCACTCTCAATGAGTTCTTCTCCCACTCTGTACACATTTGGAATTGCCTAGACCCAAATGTGTACAACCTTGGATATGGATATATTGAACCTCACATCAAGATGTTGATCTGCCTGAGTGTAGGAAGGCTCTAGAGAGGCATCTAAATAAGCTGGATTGATGGCTTGAGGCCAATTACATAAATTTTAATAAGACCAAGTGTTGCGTCCTCCACTTTGGTCACAACAACTCCATGCAGTTCTATAGGTTTACTAAATATGAAACTGGAATGCAAGACAACACAATCTTAAAAAAAAAATAGAATTGAAGCTAATAGATCAAATAAATGAGAGAGAGTGTCCAAAACTGAAAGCCTTTATCTAATCAAGAAGGCGAGATGTCTAGGGAATATACACCACAGAGACAAGCAGTAAAAGAAGAACAGCCTCATAAGTGAGTCATTTTTTCTTTCTCTTTAAATGGAAATGGAGCAGTAAAAGTCTTCTGGGATATGCAGTTTTTCTTCTCTTCTAAGAACTGGGTACCCAGAACTATCAACAATCCACAGAACTGGAGCATTAACTCTTTAACTCCCAGTGCACTACATGATGTTATGATGTGGAATAGTGATAACTGACTTGCAGAAAAAAACTTTACAACCAGGAAAGGTTATAAAACAGGTATGTTTATTACAGCACCGCTCCCACATGCCAGGTGCAAGGGGGGTATCCCCATCCTAGCTTGCACAACAAAAGGCAGAAACCTTCCATATTTAAAGATCAAAAGCATACATATTCATAGCATTGCTGAGGGAGGGAGGGACTATTACAATTAATTCCGAGAAATCATTATAATATGCTCCACCCCAGAGTCACACCCCTTGAGCATGTGTAGTGCCTTCTGGTGGTCGTCTTCGAGGGTTGTGGGGATGAAGGCTGTATCTCTTCCTCACTGTGTACTCTTGACCTTGGCATGGTTGAAGAGGGTGATCCAACTTTGGCTTGTTTTCTTCAGGATGCAATCTCCACTTCAGTTCCAACAACCAATCAGCAACTTCTGGGTTTCCTCACCCCATTAACCCACATCCATCTTTTATTGTTTGAAACTGTATTCTAACACTTTCCTGCATGGCAGTGTCTACCAGTGCCTCATATTTCTGTGGTTCTGATGTGCCAGGCCATTGAATCCACACAATCCAATATACACTATTGTCCCTTTCCCCCCACCTGGCTGGGGGCAGGACCCCTCTAATTTTTACCGCTATCATTCTTCTTCCTGTGAGCCATGATCTGGACCAGTAAGGCTTTTGCCATGTCTTACAGCAACTGGAGCAATCACCTTCATGGAAGAGTTTGTCTTGGTGGTTGGTCTATCTTGCAATTCTCTTATGTGTGCTCATAGTGCAGAGTGGGGTTTTTTTAATGCCACTTCTTCATATCTTCTCCATGCTCATGTAGGTAACTCCACAAGTTATCTGCATGACATGTGACATAGGCTTCCAGCTGTCACTTGCTCAAGCGAGAAGACATCTGCTTTGAATAGCTAAGATATTGGATGATACAGGTAGGGAGTAAATCAATTAGATCAGCCCCTTCAGTAGACAGTTTTGGTAATCCTATTTCCTGTTAGGTGTTTCTGATGCCACCAAAGGTTCATCAGACTCATCACAATGAAGCATGGTACACAGTTCCTCCATCATATCTTCCTGTTTACTCTCCATTCTGTCCAGTCTTTATGTTACTTTCAAAATGGCTGAAACTTATGCTTGTGGAGGGTTTAAATGTTGCTCAAAGTCATGAAGTCTAATAATCAGTTCAAATGAAAGCAGTCTTCTTTGCCCTCTGCCATACATTCCTGGTAGTGTACCAGCATACTTTTCTGAAGAAGTTCTTGTGAATTTCTACCACGTACTTGATGTACACCTGACTCTCTCAGGATCATGTTCTTGGTGTGGATAGTCAGGAACGAATGTGGGCTCGTGTAACGTTTCCACTACAGCGCATTCTCTCAAATAATGGATGCCTTTTTCCATAGTAGTCCATTTCTTTATCTCAGGCATCAGATCTTCTTTGAAGGGGTATTTTTCCTTTACAGATAATAGCATTCACTTCCAGAGGGTGAAGGCCCCATCCTGACATCTACATTAACCTCTGTTAATGGCTGAGTCCTTAGCAATGCTTCCCAGTTGGCAAGCTTCTCTACTATCTAGCAACACACTGTTGGCCCCGGTGTCCCAAAGTCGAAGTAACCAAGTGACAATGGGTTCTTTTGGTTGCTGTGAACAATCTTTTCTCAAACCTCAAATTTCAGTCATTTTCAGAGGTTGAGTAGTAATGGTGAGAATGTCTTTGTCACCTTCATCTTCTTCTCTCTTAGTTTTTTGGTAACTTCCCTGGCATCGGTGATAGTGGCCTTGCTGAGGGTCTGTCCCCTGGATCTTCTTCCTCTCCTTTCTCCTCCTCTTCCTTCCATTCTAAATGAGGCAACATCCGTTTCAATTTCAGTCCTTGCACAGAGGCAACTGACATCAATACTGGTGCCTCCTGTGATTGATCAGGTTGCACAGTTTCAATGCTCTTTTTCTCTAGCTTGACCAGTAGGCTGCCTCGGTCAGACGGGAAGAGATCTCATTCTGATTGGAAGAGGTCTCATTTACCTTGGAGATTCTCTCTCCCAGTATGGACTTTCTCTCCCTCAGCTCTGAGTCTCTCCCTTTCAGCTTAGAGACTCTCTCACTCTGTTTGGGAGACTCTCTCCCTCTCTGGGATAGTACTGAATAAGATACGGTAGACATAAACGAGGCCCCAGATAATTCTTGCCTCCTCAGATATACCTGAACTGCAGCATCCCCAGCTCAAATAATTAGGACTGCTAGGAATTTTCCAGTTAAACAGCTTCCTATCAGAAAACGCTGATTTTTGAGACAAAAACATTTAGGAGAAAATAGGATTTTTCACTATACTAACACTGTGAAAGAAATCTTGATCGTCAAGCAACTATTCTGCAGACCATTCTTTCGCTATCCTGGTACAACTGTTTGTAGCTTACATACTGAAAGTCTAACACTGAAAAGCAGATGCACATTTGTAAAACAAGGAAATAACCAAGTTCATATTACCATTAGACATAAAGAGCTGGATTTCTTCTTTTGTCTTGCTCAAGCTTAGTGAAGTTCATGCATCATCACATATTAGGTAAACAAAATCAGCAATTAGAGAGCAAAATATGCTCAACAGAAAAGATCTGCTGTAGAGATCAGAAGGATCAACACAATGAAAAAGGTGTTACAAAAGAGGTGGGAAAAACCAGCACAATAGCAAGGTGCTACAAGGGAAGGGAAGTAGATTGCTCACCTGTATCAGAAGATTCCAGGTTCACAGGGAAAAGCTCCCACCAAGGAGGGATCTCCAGAACAAGATCCTTCCTCAGGGGCAGTCAGCCCTTAAATGAGGCCTAAGAGGGGTGGAACCAGGCTCCACCCCTTCCAGTCACACAGGTGAATTGCCTTCACCTGTGCTCCCAGGGCTGACTGGCTCCTTCCTCCAGGTGCTCAATCAGTGGTTCAGGCCATGATTCAGCAGTTCCCATACAATCTGCTAAACAATAGCCGTGATAGAGAAAACAAAAAACTAAGGTATTTAGATCTTATTGAAATGCAACAAGAGTTCTTTTGAAAGGAAATTTCCAATTACTTGAATGGGGAGAGATCATCTTTCCAAAAAACCCACTAATTATTAGGAAAGTCTTTCAACACTTACAATACTAATTACAGAGATCACAGACAAGATCTGTTAAATAAACATTTACAGTGACAACTGGCCCATACTCGCAGTGCTCTTGAAGCTGACATGCTTTTGTTAGTACATGAAGAAGTTAGAGAAGAAAGTATGTCCTGTGCCAGTAGTTTCAACTTCCTGATGGTCAAATAGTTTCTTTTTTTCCTATTTTTCCATTGTTTTCCATCTTCTGAAACACAGGATGGGGATGGAGATGTGCAATTAACATGCCTGACCAATTAAATAATCAATTCTTTCCACAGAGGCTACATCTCAAAAATACCACATACACTAAATAACAGCGGATTGAACAATCAAAACAAATGAAAGATCATGGCTTATACACTTGCTCAGACTTTTAAGTCATCTTCTTTCTTCCAAAATCTTCCTCTCAAACATGCCCATCAATGTTTATAAAATTCTTTAGATAATGCTATCGCTTATTGAAAAAACTTTGAAATCAAATATAATATAAGACAAGAAAAACTTTCACTGTTTATCTCCAATGAAGAATATAACATAATTTTTCCAGAGCACTGGAGGGAACTAGCATCTTTGTTTGGTATTTTGTCATGTGATACACAATTACCTTGGTTTTTCTTTTGCTGAGAGCTGAACACAGTGCAGAAGGAGACTGAATACATGGAGGTGCAACAATCAAGACAACACAACTGGAAATAGTGTGAGAAGCTGTGGCACAGGTTATGTTACAGAAAACATCATTCCCATTTATAAGAAAAGAAGGAAAGATGACCAGAGAACTAAAGACTGGTGAGCCTCACTTCTGTGCCTGGGAAGGTCTTGGAACAGATCCTCCTGGAGGGCGTGTTAAGGCACATGAGGGATGAGCAGGTGATCTGAGACAGCTAATATGGCTTTATCAACAGAAGGTCATGCCTGATCAATCTGATGGCTTTCTGTGATAGAGTGATGGCATCAGTGAACAAAGGGAAGGCAAATAATGTCATCTAACTGGACTTTTGCAAGTCCTTTGACATGGTCCCCCACCACATCCTTGTCTCTAAATTGGAGAAATATGGATTTGAAGAGAGGACTGTTCAGTGGATAAGGAATTGGTTGGAAGGTCACAGCTTTCCAGAGGGTTGTCGTCAATGGCTGTATGTCTAGTTGGAGGATGGTGACAAGCAGTGTCTTCCACAGGTCAGTCTTGGGACCAGTACTCTTTAATATCTTTATGGATGACATAGATTATAGGATCAAGTTTGCTGATGACACCAAGCTGAATTATGCATTTGATATGGTAGAAGGAAGGAATGCCATCCTTCATGCCTCCATTCATAAACTCTAAAGATGAGTCTATGTGAACCTAATAAGATTCAACAGAGCGAAGACGTTTTGTATTTGGGTTGGAGTAATCCCAGATATGTATATAGACAGGGAAAATAAATCCTTGAGAGTACCTCTACTGAGAAGGACTTAGAGGTCCTGCTAGATTACAAGCTTAACATGAGCCAGCAGTGTGCACTTGCAGCCCAGAAGGTCAGTGATATCCTGGGCTGCATGAGAAGAGAAGTGGACAGCTGTGCGAGGGAGGTGATTGTCTCTTTCTACTCTGCCCTCATAAAGACACATGTGGAGTATTGCATCCGTGTCTGGGGCTCCTAGCACAAAAAAGATGTTGAGCTTTTGGAGAAAGTCCAGAGGAGTGCCATGAAGATGATCAAAGTTATGGAGCACCTCTCCTATGAAGATAGGCTGAAGGAGCTGGGCTTTTTCAATCTGGAGAAAAGATTGAGGTCACTCTGAAATGACCTTAGTAAGGCCTTCCAATATTTAAAAGAAGATTATAAACATGAGAAAAATAAACTTTTTACATGTGCAGGTAGTGATAGGATAAGAAGGAATGGTTTTAAACTAAAGGAAGGGGGATTTAGAGTAGACGTCAGGGGAATTTTTTCAATGTGAGGGTGGTGAACTGCTGGAACATGCTGTCCAGGGAGGCTGTGGATGACCCATTTGGGAGGTGTTCAAGGCCAAGTTGGATGGAGATCTAGGCAACATAATCTGGTACTTGATCCTGTGATTGGCAACCTTGCCTGTGGTGATGGTGTTGGAATCTGGTGATCCTTGAGGTCCCTTCCAATCCAAGCCATTCTATGATTCTGTGATCTTAGGTCACAAGCTGACAGAAAAACAATATCTGAAACTTCTGTGTCCTGGTTTTATCAGGATATTCCATATTACAATATCATGCAGAAAGCTGTTTAGTACTGGAACATAGTGCTGGGGAGCTGCACTTTCCTGGGTAAGCTGCTGACAGTCTTGGCTATTTGTACCTCCTGGATCCTGGCAGTGACAGCTATTCTTATGTGAGTTCTGACTCTCTGAGAGGAAGATACACTGAGAAGAGACAGACTGCAGTTCCCAGAATTCTCTAATAGTCACCGTGTGATTTCCAGTTTTAAGTAAAAGAGCTACAATAACACAGCAGTGAGGGAGAATTCTCTCCTTCATTTCTGGTAGCGCAGTGAGCAACAGGGTCAGAACTCATCTCTCTCCCATTTGTTTGATTTATTATTTGTTACTCCTTTTCATATCATATTGTCTTCCATTCTTTAATCATTTGTGTAAATTAGCTATCTCTCCTTATCTTGGTTGAGTCCTTCCTTCTTCACCTCCAGAAAAAAGGGTCAGGGAGATGAAGCACAGTCGCTTGTGATAGAATCAAATTAACCATGACATTCTGGAATCCACAACGTGGATTAATGGAATGGCAGTCTGCAGTAAAATTTCTATAAAACACATTAGCAGTAGAGATGGTGGAGACGGAATATCATTATGTAGAGATTGGCGCCACATAAGAACAGAATATTCCAGGAGGAACCACTGTGCCTTTGACCAGAGCTGCTGACATGAGTCCCTCTGAGTCTGATGGTAGGAAGATTATACCGTCTCCATTCAATGAAATAAAAAACAGTAGACATTTATACAAAAAGAAAAATGTCTAATTCTCATGATACAGAATAATCTAATTGATTAGTTGCTTTTATGAAGTTTTCAGGAATGCATTTTCAATGTAGTATAACAGAAACTGCTATGTCATATTTTCCATGATAGAGTCATGCAGTCCTATCTTTAGCTAGGACAACTGGTAAAAATAATGAAAAGTATCATTTTCAATTCATGTTCAGAACCTTTGATGATGTTTTATGTATTTAAATACATTAATCTTAAACACTCATATCTTTCATGTACTTGGAAATGAGTTTCCCTGCTTTCATTTCCTGTTGTTTATGATTTTCAACTGCCAGTACAAAAATACAGTACAGGGTACACTAAGTAATAGCAGATGCATCATCTGGGATTGTTATGTAACCAAAAAAATGAACTCTGATCTTAATGGAGCACAGCAGCATATGAACCATTCAGAAAGATGAATGGTTGTTTTTTATTTCATTTTATATTTTCCAAATCAAAAAGAAAAAAAAAATGATGGCAGTTAATTACAGGCAAGTTTACATAAGTCACTTCAAAAGTAATGGCTCCTATTTTTTATTCCATGAAAACTACAACAAAGAGTACAATAACACTATTTGACAGAACAAATTCTCTGCTACATAAAAAAGTTTTTTTTAACATAGTCACTGCCATTAGTTGTGCATTTTTGCCAGTGATGAACAAGAGTCTGCATGCTGCATTTGTAAAAATCTGCACCAGTGGATGCTACCCACTGTCACTATCTGCTGAAATGCGTCACCCACCACCTCACTGTGCTAACATCCATTGTATGGTCTTCATAAACATTTAGCAAGCATCAATGAATGTCAATGGGTATAATATTTTCCTCACTGAGGAACTTAATTACACAGCCTTTCTACATACACACTTCCATGTCAGACACCATTTTGTCAGACTGCTCCAAGGCAGCCATCTGTCAGTACTGAAAGAAAGGTTCAGCCTCTCACTCATCAGTCTGCTTCTGATGTTGTGGGCCAACATAACAAAAGAGGAGGCATTATTTTCAGGGCAGACTTCATCATTCTAAATCAACAAACACTCTTTTTTTGTTGTTGTTATAAATCTCAATGGCAATCATCAAATCTCCAGAAGTCTTACAGCAACTTATCAGAAATAATTTCTTGCTTTTCCTTTCCCCTTCATCTTTGTAGGTATATGTGGAAGACAAGAACTGTTTTTTTCTTTTGCCTCAAAGCTTGCTTCATGAGGCCTTTTTGGTGATAAGACTCTAACTGATGAATGCGAATTATCTAGGGGGGTGTGTGGTGGGTGTCACCATGCCAGGGCACTTCTGCTTATGATTGTAGAGATAAGCAGAAGGGGGACAAACAGTCTTCTCTGGGGGTGCGGCTTGAAGGAGCTGACCACTGCAAAAGGTGATAATGCTTGTGCATGGCAACGAAGGCGCCACTCCCTGCTGTCTTATCTGTTGAGCCAGGTGTATCACACTAACAGAGAGAAAAGAAGAAGAAAAATACCTGTGAAGCAAGGGATAAAAGGTCCCCACTACACTAGGAATTTTGGAGAAGAATTCCCAAAGAAATGAAACGTTTGGAGGAGAACTCCCAGAGTTCCATTTTTCCTTTGAAGCGAGGTTTTTTTAATTTGTAGGACTGATATTAGGTCTCTCCTTAGTTGCTTCTCCTACAAAATAAAAATCCTAATTTCCATGATTGTCAAATGCAATACTGTGTACACCTTATGTTTTACAGGAAAGAAATAACTGTGTGTGTATAATATTAGTGGTTCTTCCTGTACCACCCTTGACCCTCAGAGGAACCACTGTGGCCCATGAGGCTCCATAGAGAGCCAACAACAACACTGGTATGCGTTGCACTGGTATGGCATTGACATGGCAGGCAGCTAAGCAACACACAGCTGTTTGCTCATTCCCTGTTGTCTACGACAACGTACTAAGGCTTCCCTTCCATCCGCACCTCCACGTGCAGGGGCATACGGGACACATACACGGTATGTAGCGCCGAAATGCCAATTTAATGCTGCGCAACAAGGCTACTTATACCCGTACACGCGACCGCCCCATATACCCGTGACCCCCCTGCTCCTCCCAGGTGCTCGCAGGCACCACCCGCAGTGACTCCCCGATTCCTTCCTTGGTGCTCGCAGGCACCACCCATCCCATTTAATCCCGCATCTCCCCCCTCTTTATATACAAACATAAAGCGCCCCTGTAGTGTACCCTGGTCAGCCCTGTTACCCCATCAAAACTCCCCTTTTTTTTTTTTTTTGGCCCTTCTTCAAGCAGATCTTGACATAAGCACTGATAATTAGATATCAGCAGGTCAACCTGTACTGTTTTTGAAACGATGTTCTCAATGAGCCGTTGCAGCAGCCGAAATATAGTAGATAGTAAGAGCAGTCCTTTTCTGACAAGAAGTAGTATCCGTAGACTTGCGGAGACGAGGGAC